>NC_048902.1:14580989-14758996 GCF_011077185.1 Oxyura jamaicensis
CCAGTTCAAATCTGGGCTGTATGACTTCAAAAGCTCTTTGGTTTTCCACCCCTTCAAGACTCAGAGCTGATTTACATCATTAAAAGTGTGGTCAACTGGTCAACTTTTTTTTTTTTTTTTTTTTTTTTTTTTCTCCTGACTCCCAGCAGCGCTGTCTCTTATGCTGCAGAAGAGGTTTTGATTTCCCACTCTTCGCCATTCCAGCATTGACACAATTTTCTGTTTTTCATTTTCCTGCTGCTTCTCTGGGACATTCAGGTGGATTTATAAATTAAGGTGGCAATTTGCTCAAATTACTGGAGCAAAATTTGCCCATGTAATTACCCCAATTGCATGTGCAATCATATGAACCATGTGCACAGGTGAACAATTCAACCTCAGCTAGTCCTCTGTAGGTGCATTTTTGCACAAGCAATTTCAAAAATACAGGCTTCCAAATGAAGCTTATTTTTGTTGATATGCCTCTTCGTCCCATTTCTAAAAATTTTCAATCACCAGTCCATTTCTCCAACCCAAGGCTGTTACATATCTGCTCTCCTAACATAGCACTTTGCCAGCTTTTATTGGAGTCTGTTATTCAAATGAAACAAAGAGGGCAAGGAAAAGCAGAAGAGAAACACAGAAATACAGATGTTAAAGAACAATAGTAGCCAAAACACAGAGCTAATCCAGCACAGAATTTTTAAAGGCAAACACATGGAAAAGCAGCTCTACACTTGCATAACTGAACTCCAGATTTTTTATTCATATGCTTTTAAAAAGAATTTCTGTGCATATATCACACACAAAAAAGTGTTCTAATACTTAAAAGGAACTGAATGGTCATATAAAATTTGAAATGTCACTTGGAACTCCAGGGATGTCCAGTTTGCAGGGCAAAAGAAATACTGCCCGATTTATTACACAGTGTAATATATGAAGGTATATTACAAGCGACAATAACCTTCATTCCCAGGCAATTTCAGCTTTCCAGGTAGTGTGGATATTGCAGTAAAGTATTGGACATTCTTCATTGCATCTATAAAAGTGAAGTTTTTACAATTTCATTTTGTGGACTTTTCCCATCCCATGAATTACAACCCCAACTCTGTATCTGTAGCTTCCAAAAGGCATTAGCTTGGGGAAGAAGACTTGATCTGGAGATAGGTGATCAAAACAGCCTCTCCACTCATGACGTTAGCTCCTGTCCAATATATTCAACCTTTATATCAGTACTCCATCCCTACCATGATCAGGAATCAGATGCAAAATCCAAGGTTAACAGTAACCATCGTAGTTTTCAGTGTTTGTTTACCTGTGGGGCCAGCTGCATCAAGGTTTGCAAGTATCTCCTGCAAATTGCAGGAAGGTATAAGGAGACTCCTGTGACTTAATACAATTCTCCTGTCCCTGCGTTGAAGACACTGAGCCTCCCAGTTTCATTGGATGGATGCAGAAGTCGTGGCAGCGAGATACTTTCCCCATCCCAGGATGTAACAGTGAAGGAGGGCATCAAGTGGCCACAGCTGAGAAAATGGATCGGACTCCACAGAAGATCCATCAGCCAGCACCCCAGTATCCTTTTCATTCTCATCAATACTACAGACCGTGCCACTAATGCATCAGTTCCTAACCGGGGACCAGCTGCTCCTTGCTTGTCTGCACAGAGCCTAGCACAGGCACAACTGCTATGGGAATAATATTATCAGAAAGGGGGCTTAAATAAGCATAATAACAAACAAAGGAGATATTTGTACACAATCAGACTAATAAGAATAATAATATAATTCAATCAACTCATTAACTGTACTAAAAGCTAGCTTTGTACACCAGTCTCCTGGCTCCTAGAAATGTCAAAGGAGTGCACATATCTGATTATGAACTCCCGTTGTCAGTCAGGAGAATAGACACGAATGCAGAACAAAAATAATTCCTTTCTGAGCCCATGGAACATCGTGTTCATATCTAATATTCATGCTAACTTGAAAATACAAGGTAGTACCCATCTAAAATGAAATAATTTTCAAGGCTCAAAGCTGAGTTGTTTAGTAGTCCAAGACATTAATATCACTGAGCCCACATCAAGTGATTTTTGCAGTGAAATTCCCAGGTGACCTTGAATCATCAGCATAAATTGTGTATGAAAGAGCCAGGGGAGATGTACTCTGCTCATGCAGTACCTTTACTGTTTCAGAGCAAACACCGCACATCCTTTTGCAACTGGAGGCCTGATGAAACACGAGACAATGCATTTGATCCCTCCAGTCCTTAATACGAGCATTAACTAATTAGTTTTTGTGACCATTTAGAAGACAGATGGTACTGTTTTCTGCATTGCACTGACAAGCATGGTACAGCACTTCATAAGATACCAGCGAGCAAGAAAACAAGGGCCCGCACTTTAGATGTGAAGAAACCCTAGGCCCTGCCCAATTTATCAAAAACAAGCAGTTGTGTTGGTTTTATTAGACTGGATGCTGGGACAAGCTGATAGTCAACAGATTGAATGTATTCTCCTGCCCAAACATCTGGGAGCACACAGAATGTGCTAGAAAATAAAAGGAATGGCAGGAAAGCACCCAAAATTTCAGCTAGTGAGCTTCCAGGAAACACAAGCACCAAGCAATAAAGCCAACCACTGACACGAGACTGGTGCTGAGTCCCATAGACAACAATAGCAGACTGGCTCCTGTTTTAGAGACTCAGCCACACAATAAATTAGGTGAGGGTGTGTTAGAACAACAGCTGGCTGCTAATTAGTCACAGCCCCCCTCAGCAGGGTATCAATAAAGTGGCAGAGAACATCTCAAGTAAATTAAATTTTAAAAAATCCTGCTGCAATCTCTTCCCCGACAGACCCTTCCTTCATCTCCCTTCTCAGCTTTTTATTTATTGTAATTACTTTAGTAATAAGATTTGTTTCCTTGTTATTATATATATTACTATGCAGGGCAACAACAACAAAAACAATAGCTGGGAAGAGTTATGTGGCTTATTTATCTCCTCAGTTGTTATTGGGCCGCTGGGTGGAGGAGGCAATGAGGAAGTGGGGGCCTGGGAAAAGCAGTAAATAGAAGAGAAAGCATATTCCTCAGGAGCAGAGACGTATGGGGACATATTTACGAAGGAGGAAACACTGACAATGAGCGAATAGATCTAATAACTCAGGGGGCCCTGCAGCTCTGGCTGATAAAGGAAGGAATAAACAATCCTGCCCTGGAAGCGCTGTCAGAAGGGAGTCCTGGGGCACATCTGTCTGCTGACGGAGGTGCGCCTCAGCAGAGCCAAGGATGGGCTGCCACCACAGCACACGGCAAAGGGCTTGGTTTGGAATCGGGTCACCTCCCACTACAGAGATGGACCAGGGAACTGTATGGTGGAAGACGAGACCCAATTCTGGGCCCACCAAGGAAGGGCTTGCTGAGACAAGAGGTAAGGAACACTAGCCTTACCTAGTAAGGAACACTTTCGTCTTGTGTGGCTCACATACCAGCCAGATTCACATACCCTAAAGTCACAAATCACAGGCCTCATCTAAGGGGTTTTCTGAGCTTGTCAGAAGCCATAAGGCTGCTTGCCTTGAAGAGGTGAAAGTGGTCTCTGAGCTCCATTTCACTGGAAGAAATGAAGGTGGCAGACAAGCACCCACAAACGTTCAGGATGGCCTGCTGAGAAGACCACAGTGTCCAACAAGTGCTTATTCACCAGCTCTGCTTCACCACTGGAACAGGATCCCTGCCCTCTTAATTAATATAAGGCAACTGAGGCAATGCTTGAGGAAACAGAGCAGCAATTAGCTGAGAAGCATTTCCTCTGTACAGGGAAAATTCACCCACACTTCATAAACACTTCCCAGAGCCACACACCAAGCCAGGACAGACAGGGACCTCTCTTCCCCAACCTGGCATTTTCATCCCCTCTGAGGTCTGAGTCAGTGCATGCAAATATGCCATCTTACGACGTGCAGCTCAGAGCACAGCCGTTCTGAATGAGTAAGGATTGAATCTTTTGCAAAAATATTCTTTTATCCAAGTATCCCTTGCCTTCTACATGCATTGAGCTAAGTACTGATGGCATGGTGGTGCTCATTTAGATTCAGGGCTTCAGAATACGACATGGGGGACAGAGTCCAACAGTGTCTGCTAAAGAACAGCAGCACACTAATCCTGGAGTACCTCTCTCTCCTAGAGATAATTCTTCCCCTGCTTTAATTAACGTCAGTTCAAAAACACTCCTTTCCCAGCCTTCCCACCTCTTTGCACAATCCTTACAGAAACACATTTCATAGATTAGCTAGTCTGGAGAGAGCCTGTGGAGTGTGTTTGCAAAGAGCATGGCACCAATTTAGTTATGCAAGGCTAGCTTCTGAGAATTAAACTCCTCTTCAATCCTCTGACCACAGAGAAGCAATAAAGGGAAGGAGGTGGAAAAAAGGAGTGATGTCTACATTTACATGGTTTCGTATGACATCACCTCAAAGTTTAATCCTTGAGGATGCAGTTCTGGATCGTCAAACAACTCTTGAAGACTAGCCATTAGATTTTTTTGCCCTCCCTGTCCAGTTCTGTCTCTTACTGTCTGCAGAACACAATGTCTCGATGGAGGAGAGTAAGCAACGATGCAGGAGAAAAGTCATATATACAAATAATGCTTTTTGGTATACGGATAAACCCACATCTAGTCCTCCTCCCAAGAGTATCCTTCAAAAAAACAAAGAACTGGGTTCCACAGAATAAGTGGCAACACTGATATTTTTCCCTTTGTAACTTTTGAGAGCACATAAAGGAAATGTGTTCTGGAGGGGATTTCAGAGGACATTTATCTCTCTCCATTTCAGTAATTGTGAAAGAGGTAAAGCTTTTCTCTGCTTTTTCGGATTCCAGGAGGTAATGAACAAAGCCTGATAAACTGAACAGGATAGAATAAACACTCTGACTAAAGTAGAGTGGATATCAATGGAGAGAGAAACAGCAGAGGCAACAGCTCACCTGCCTTACCTTTGAGCAGCAGAAAAGCTTACTCAGCCTGTGCTATGGGAGGGCAGGTGCAGAAGGGTACAGGGTGTATTTAAACCAGATAAAGAATAGTCCATGGCTATAATCCAAAATGCAAATCAGGATTTCCTCTTCCTAACTGCTACTATGGTTACCCCATGGCTTTGAAAAAATCATGCAGCTTCCAAAAAATTCATCTTCCTTTACCAAAATAAAACCTCACCAGCTCCCATCTCCACTGACTTCTTCAAATTCATTTATAAAAATGCATCAAGTTCTTTTCATTGAAAAGCTTCTTTGATTCAATAGGAGGGAAAGGAGAGTGAGAAAAGGGCAAACAGTAGAGAAGAAAGAGGAAACATTAAAAGGAGTAAAGAAAGAAGAGGATGGTAATGTAGGAGCAAGAAACTCAGAACTGTGACACTGGGCAGTTAGGGGTTTGTGAGGGGGGAGAGAATTGAGAGAATTTGTGAATACACAAAATACATAGAGACTGCACGGGAAGTATTTTTTAAAACAAAAGCACTTCTCTAGGAGCTCCCACCTCTTGCCTGATCAATGATCTTGCAAGGCTGAATCATTTTTAATTTAATACTTCTGGGAAGTGGGGGGAAAAAACACTCATTAAACATAGGCACAGTTGGCAAGCATTGAGTGTTAGCATTTGGCAGCATTTATTATTGCTGTTTATGGTGATATAAATTAGGTTATACTGACATAATTAATAACCCTAAATTTAGGGGTAATAAATAGCAATATTTATATGGAACTGCAGTGTCTGAAGAAGTCCAGCCAAAGAAAAACAAAATGCTGACTACCGTGTTGCAACTGTGAGCGTATGTGGGACTGCCAGGTGTGTGTAGGAGGTATGCCGGTCTGAGCAGACCCTGAGGAATGGCTGTGTGTGCAAGCCACTGACAGGAGCATACGCAGCAGGTGCACAGAGAAGACAGCCCTAGAGCACATCACAGGGCAGCATGCACCTGCATAGGTAAGCATCGGTGCACATGCAACTCGATGCTCAAGTGTGTGATAACAAGCTTAAGCGGACACAGAGCGGACAGCCAACAGAGTTCTGTTTCTTTATGAAAATTTCCTTCTGTGCTGCCATAATTAAGCTTTTACAAGATCCCTGCCTGACCCTGGTTTCACTAGTTGAATCAGAAGATGATCTAGATTGAAGAGTAAATGCTCCCAGTACACACATTTCACTTCATTTCATGCTGCGCAAAGGTTGTGGTATGTCATTATCTCATTTTCCCAGGAAGAAAACTCACAAAAAGAGGAGGAGAAAATGACCAAGGTCACATAGTCCATCAATAGCAGAGCCAGGAACAAAGCCTCTCGCTTACCCACTGCATTTTATATCAGTTTCCTAATGAAAATGCTATTCTCCCCTTCGTGGATTCTCCACCACTTAATAGACTGGAATTTCTTCTAAAGCTTTCCTATTTATCTGTTTTAATTTTTAAAAGGGTAGAGGTATGGAGGAAGATGTTCACAAGAACATTCTTAAAACCTTGGGTTTTTATAGAAGAACCTACACAAAAGAGTCAGCCTGCAAGAATGCTTTCTCTTAAGCAGTTTAATGTGTTTGTCACTTCCAGCTGACTTACACTTGTGTTCCCGGTGATGAAGATTATTTTTTCCTCGTAATTTATATCAGAAGAAGAAAAAAAAATAAAGCATAAAAAAAATCTAAAAAAAATAAAGCATAAAAACAATCTTATCAGGTCAGACCACAGGTCTATTGGAGGCAGCATCCCATCCCCTGCAGTGATAAAAAGCCACCGTCTGACAATGTGTAAGATCAACTTATGAAAAGTCGTACCTAATATTAAAATGTATAGCAGTTATCAGATCAGCTGAATATTATTTAACAAAACCTACACCTGACTGCTGCTCAGGATGGAGCAAACCATGCAGCCACACACAGCAACACAATCATCAATTCTCTCTGGCTTGAACAAACCCAAATTAGCTACACTATTTGGTAGTGATCTATATTGTTATGTGATGACAACCTCACTTGTACATACACACTCGCATCACCACTACCTTCGTTTAGCACCAGTGATCGGGCTGCAACTCCATCGTTGACAGAGAGGTACGGATTCTCAGAGCATCGACTGAAGTGAAAAGGAGAGTGGAGAGCTGTTTCCCAGCTCAGCCACACACAGTCAGAGCATAATTGCATTACTGTAGTCATATCTGTGAGAGAGGAACATTCTCCCCATGTAACTTTCAGATCACATTAACCAAAGCAAATACCAAGGCCCTGATCGTCTTGTTGCTGCACAAGGCTCCCAAAGTGCACTCACGAGATACCCTGCTGGGACAAGCACTCTTCCACTGAGCTATGCCTGCAGCAGGGAGCCAGCAGGGGTAGGGGCACAGCTGGGCTGCTGGAAGAAATCTTTTGTAATGGTGCACTGACATTCATCTCTGTGACGGTCAGGGAAGCATTAAGCACGCTCTGGCACAAAGGACTGGGGAAGAGGGAGAGTGAGGAGCTTCAAAAGAACCACCAACAGAAAAAAGTCTGACTCTTTCTTAAATAAAGATATTGAGATAAGACTAAAGAAGGATTAATACCAGTTGACAAAAACATAGGAGAGTAGGGTAGAGTTTTACTGGAAGATGCACATCCAAAGCAAAAGTAAAAATAAATAAATAAATAAAATTTAAATCAGTCTGCTTATTAGAAGAGCCAGACCCAGGATGAGTTGGTCAGGGCAATGGGACTTCTCTGGATGGCTTCTATAGCAGCTTTTGCTATGGAAGAGGTCATTTTACCTGAAAATTTTGGGCATCATCCTAGCATTAAAACAGAAGGGATCATTGTCTCATAAGAAGAAATAAAACAGCAGGTTACCACATGCAGGTATCTCCAGCAGAGAACCAAGACAATTGTTGGCCTTGACAGGAGATTTGACGCATTCAGTGTGTCAATCCCTTGCACAAAAGGGACTGTGAATCCCAAGACAAACAAGTGGCTTCATGAAATGTGTTTTAGAGGTGTAAAAAATACATAGCAAGTACCTACTTACAAGTGCTATGGTCGAGAATGGGCTACAGACCTGTTTCCTCAGAAAACAGTTTTCCTCATAACCTTGGCAGTGATTTGATTTGAAAGACAACAGGATATACTAAGGCACTCAAACCTGGGTAAGGTAGAACATTAATAGCTAAAGAAATCTGAATGTGCGTACACAGACGTTAAGGGCCTGAAAGATACTTTTTTTCTCCACTGCTCAGTTATTTTCACTAAACTGTCACTAAGCTTAAGGCCCAGAACAGAAGCCTTTCTTTCTGTGTAGCGGGCCTGAGTCCACTGAAAAAGCATGTGGGAAGAAACAAGAATATCTGAGCCACAGGAGACTTCAAAGCCTACAAGCATTTAAATTACAGCATAAAAGAATGGTTCTCTCCTTTCCCCGGGCCTCATCAGTTACAAAGCCATGGCCAAGTCCCTTTTTCCCTGCTCCTACTCCACATGTAAGGCTTACCAAACTTTTTCACTCACCGGCAGATTTAACTACAGTATAAGCTCCTTTGCACGAGGGAAGGCTAAACACCTTCCTGCATGACGTGAGCTCAGACAGTACACTTCATCCAGGTGTCACTGAGAGCCACATCCTCCCTCCTGAGGGCCCCTTCTCTGCTATACTCACTCCTGACAGCTGGAGAAAAAAAGGTCAGACATTCCCTCCAGTCCTCCATCTGCTGGAAACTTTAATTAAGCACAGTGAAACAAAAAATAGAAAGGGAAAAAAAAGCCACAACCTTTCTTTTTTTGCCTCTGCTGTCTGGAAGGATCAAGGAAGCATTTGGTGCCAGCAGAAGCTTCAAATACTCAGGGGCAGTATTGAGCTACTCAGAACAGTCTTCCCAAACTACTGACACACTCACGTCCTGGGGAGCATAGAAGGAGAAAAACCGTTCATAGTGACAGACTAGAGACAGTTGCTCTCTGCAGAAGCCCTCACCCACAACTGAAATGGATTCTTTTAGAGCCAAACAAGTTCAAGGTCTTGTTTAGGGTCATTTTTCTGTTCCTGCAACACCTGATCAGCACAGCCTGACCTAAAACCAGATGGGTGACTGTAGCTTAAGAAAAGTTGCTCCTCTCCACCTTATGCATTTCAGTGCTTGTCTAAAATCATCTTTCAGCTTTGAGGTTAGTCCATTCCAACTAGCTGGAGGACACAGTCCTAACTGAAACCTGCAAGACCTTATTACCAGGCCAAAATGCACAGCTTCTGTGCTGCAGATGGGATGTGGCCACAACTTTCTGCCCCTGCATCAGAGACAGTACAGAGACATACAACCACTTACAAGCAGTCCACGACTCACCATCACTCCAAGAACAGTGAAGTGAAAACCTACCATATCATGCTACACTTGTCAATCACTCAAGGGGAATTCCTCTTTCACTAGCTCCACAGCAATCTACTACATTTTACTTTAATATATTAGAAACAAGTTTGCAATTTTTCATCCTTTGAGAAGGGAGAGGGAAGGTATGTTAGTGTGGATGGGCAGGGTTGGTGTAAAAGCAGCTATAAAGAATGCAAAAAGGAATCTGTATTTTTGTAAGCTCAGAAAGTCTTGGTATCTCTTAGGAAGCGTGTGGGAGAGAAGATTGAAAAGGAGGTGGGAGAAGGAGGGAGCTTCACTATATGGAAATGTTTCCATGAAAACTTGAAGACTTAATAGATCCTTACTCATCTTTCCCCACTCAGGCTATACAAAGCATTAAAGACAGTTATTCCCAAGCATATCTCCTTACAGGTGAAGTTTGCCCTGCTGATTTAGCAGAACAGATAGATCTCCATTTAGCAAGCAAGATCCACTTTGTCTGGTACCACTAATGCAGTATGTATGAGACATCTTATGGCCACACACAGTACAGAATCGCAAACATCTGAGCCACGCAAGACAGCGCACTGGGCTACATCCAAGAATTACATTTACCATACAGGATTAATAACTGGATGAATAAAACACAAGGCTCTAGGCAAAGAGAATTCTTCTGACCCAAAACATGCAGGACAAGACCTGCTAGGTGTATAGGAAAAAAGCCTGCAGGCAAACCCAGCAAAACCCCACAAAAAGTACATGCCACTATAACTCACTTGCCATTGATGACTCCATCAGGATTGAGCATGGGGACAATCTTGAAAATGAAACATTTCCTTAGGAGATCAGCAATGGGATCACTGCTCACAAGGAATTCTAGGGTCCCTTTCATAACCCAGCTGGCATTGCTTTCTCCAGGGTGAACGCGGGCCATTAGAAAGACATACGGACGATTGTCTGTAAAAAAAGCAAAGATTTGAAGATGTTACTCATAGAGGCTGCAGAGGTAGAGTTTTCAGAACTAACCTTCATTTCATAAGCATCCAATAAACTTTTGCTGTTTTCAGTTAATGTAGACACAGGCTCAGATTTGCAAGAATGATATTCAGAAGTTGCAACCAGAACAGTTCAGCTGTTTCTAGTAATACATTTGGCATGGTTGGCATTTGTTGGTGGTGTTTTGTTTTGATCAAAATCTTACTAAACAGTCCATTGATAAGATCTGATGAACCCCCCTTTCAAAGTAGACTCGCAGCTTGGCAGAGAACGTTGCCTTGTTATCAGAAATGTTATTTGCTGTTCCTGTGAAAAAGCACCCACATTTGGCCTAGTTATAAATCTCCATAAACTCTCAGTATACATATGCTTAGAAAAGACCAAGTCTGACAGCAGATTCTTTGAAGATCCCATCTGTGTTGAGCATACTCCACGGATGGGCCAAGGAAAAAGAAGGCAGAGGGAGACACCTGCCAGGCAGAGAAAATAAAAGGAAAGGACAAAGCATTGAGGTGTCTTAAAATGATCCTTTTGTGAGGCGTTCACAAGCTCACGCAGCTGTCACAAGTCAACCTGACAGATTTGCTTTAGTGGAAACCAGTTTCTGTCAGGGAATCACAGTGATACCGAGATGTTTTTTTCCAGCTCTGTCAGGTGATGTCAGAGCTCAGGCCCGGTTCACTTGCCTGAATTGAAGGGACCTCAGCTGACAGGCTTTGGAGAGGTAAAAGGACATAAAACACAACCAAACACATCATCTGAGTGCCCTTGTAAACAAATGCTGAATTAGCAAGTTATGCTCCTTCGCCCTTAGCTCCCAAAGCTGTCCTTCAGTTTTCTAAATGCTTTACAAATCATTAATCAATTAATGTGAAGCGGGGAGGTAGCACACCATGCTGAAAAATATAGATGCTATTAAAGTGCTGCTTAGTGATTTGGCCAACAAGCAAAGACTGCCAGAGCTGAGAATACAAGTGAATTTTCTCATTTCCCAGAGAAAGAATAAACAGTAATTCTTCTTAAATGTATATTTTGTTCATTTCTGCTCAATCTGTACATTACAGTACAATACAGTTGCGTCTTTCAAGGATGCATACAGATTTAGAAATAATCCCCTTTGTACCCTCCCCACCTCCATGCCTTCTTCTTAAACATTTGGTGGGCAATAGTGCACTCTCAGCTCAAAGAACTCACACAGAACAGCTCTACTGTGGTCCAGTGAAGCAACTGGAACTCTTTTCTCAACAGCCATATATTATTATTTTGTTTTTATCATTCTTACACCTTATTCTTACACCACGTTTTTACACATCATAAACCCAAGTTATGTATATACATTAGTGAAAATATACCAAGTGCCCAAGTCACATCCCAGCCATTCTGCCTTTTTTTTTCCAAAATTAGAATACATAATTTCTATTCTGCTCCAGCTAGGTGCTGCGCATTACAATCTACCTTAGTAATGCTTTTAAATAGCAACAAGCAAAAAACTAGCTTTCACAAAGACATCAGCTCCATTTTGCCATTTCCAAACATTTTCTTCTTTCTCCCATCTCCATGATTTAGTGCTGTTTTGCAGGCTCATTGCTGAGCTAAACTTATGGGACTATGTTGTTGTAGTGGAGAATGAGGCTCTTGAGGGCTCCTAATGGACAACAGCTGTAAATAGCACAAAGCAAAATAAAACATGTTCTCTTGCAATTGATGAATACAGCTTTAACAACTCTTGTCTCTTCTGTACATTGGGAGAGCACACAGCATGTTAATTGAGAGATTCTTCCCTCAGTCAAAGTAAGAAAAAAAAAAAAAAAAAAAAAAAAAAAAAACTAAGCAAGGGCTTTCTCATCTCTGCTAATTGCAAATGCTGTGGGACTGGCAGAGACCTGAGTTCTGTTCTTCTTCTCAAGACTGATATGCCTGTCTGTCTTCGTTTCAATGTGAGAAAAGCTTCTAGAGTTTCCTTATCTTAAAACCCAGGAAATGGTTGGGGTACAGAGAGCAGACAGACATTATCTACACTGTTTCCCTGTGGGTGACAATGGTGGCAGCCCAAAGCTGTAGGGTTCAACCAGGGAATTCTCTCTACTCCAGTTAAAGCTTCCTTTAATAGCTCCCCTCCTGACAAGCATGATTGCAACTCAAACATCCCATCCACAGGAGAGTCATAACAAAGGTCCGTAGCAGTAGGCAAACTGCAGGTCTTGTTAAGTGCCTGTTCCCTTCACAGAAGGCACTGCAGCCAAATCCCATATCAAAATGCTGCTCTCCCCCATCCTGCACCCAGCGAGACTAATGAAGCACTAAATAGAGCAGAGAGTTGATGTTATGGCCATAACACTTGCTACCCTTGAGACACCTGGCAAAGAGAGACATGACTCTGTGACAGGAGGAAATCACTCAGTCCTATAACTGTAAAGCATATCCAGTAATTTATCTGCCTTGAAATTGTTGTGATAACTGTGATAAACATTGCGGCTTATGAAAGCAGTAGACAGCAGCATTGGTCAGCTGTGCTCAGTACACTGACTGGCAAGCACCAGGCAAGATTTGTGCACTTAGCTGAGCTGCTTCACTTCATTCCTGGCTTACCGTGCCTCACTAGTGCAGTCCTGACGAGGCCAGCTGACTGCTACCCAGCACAGCCTGCTGGTTTCCACTGGTGCTCAGCTACCCTTCCTCTGTTGTATTTCAATCCTGAGCCCCTTGTGGCTACCTAGTGTGCCATGTCACGCCTATCTTCAGGACACTGAGCTACAAGTTCTCAAACACATCCCTTGGGGCCCAAAACTGAGCTCGGGTCTTCAAAATCCTCAGGCCAACGCTTAGGCAGAATCCTTCCCAAGTTCTGGGGAAGCTGCCAGAAAGCTCAGGTTAGCCATTTATCTCTGCAAAGCCCACATGACACATAACCTTCTCCGGGAATGTAAATAATAAAAGGAGAGAGCAGAGGAACCTTTTCATGCTACATAAAGCCTCATCCAACAGATCTTGTCTCATTACTCTGCGTTACATTTCGACATGGCCAGGATTTAACGTGGCACCAACAAAACCAGAGATGAGAGATTAAAGCATCACTGATGCCTCTTGCAAAACTTTGAGCAAAAACCCTTTGAGTAATAATTCTAACGTATCACCTACTTCCCATCTCCCCCTCTCTTCACTCATTTTTAACTGTGGATATATGCATGAAAATAAGGGCTTTGTTCTTCCAGTACTGCTAACTTGCTGCTTAATCTCCTGTCTGTTGTAGGAATCCTCCTCTCATTATGCCATCACCGAGATTCACTAAGAGGTGACTTTGATGTTACTAATCATGGCATCAGTTGGGGAAAGAGCAGCCTGAAAGAAAAGCACAAAACCACATTAACACAGCAGCGTTCCTCATCAAGACGAGCACAGAAAGGAAAGGAAATGCAGTTCCAGATGCCCTGACCTGGGCTAAGGTTCTAAATTATATCAAGCTGAGATTTGGGCCGTGCCATTTGTAAAGGGAGAAGGTTTTGAAACAACACAGGATATTATAAGGAGTCAAAGGGAATTATACACACAGCATGTGAGAAATTCAACCTAGATCCAGGTCTTGACTCAAATTTTTCTGGCTGTGCTTCTGCATACCTCTCTTTCCTTTACCCCCAAGCCCAGGGCTACTAAAATGCAGTGTTTGTGTTTTTTTGTTGTTGTTGTTTTTCTTTTTTCTTTTTCTTTTTTTTTTTTTCCTCCCTTTATTTCTCAATACAGCTTGAATTTATCATGAGCATTGCACAGATCAAAGGGTCAAGTTTACCCCAGGACATAAGAGACAAACCAAGAATGCTAACTCTCCCTCCCAACTTAATTATCTGTGACCACTACAGCTTATTCTGAGAGTCAAATGATAGGGAAAAAGGAACACCAAATGTACCTCTCCCATGCATGTCACGGCTGCGTCCTGCTCTGGATACATCTGATATGCCCAAGGCTGCATAGTTACGCAAAGTCAGAGAGAAGACAGGATATGGTGTGATGTACAATGAATATATTAACGTTTGAAAAAAAAATACTTCAAATACCGAGATCACAGAAAACATGAGACTGATCTGAGGCAGAATCTGTGTCAGACACTTTACTCTCCTCCTAAAGCTTTTCCTCTAGTTTTCAGTCTTTCGGTTACTTTAAGATACAATTCTTTCCTCCCCCATTCTTCCCCCACCCCAACATTACTGTCTCCTTGCTGACCCTGCTTTTGGCTAAATGCTGCAGAAGCAGACATCTCTTATGACAGAGGCAGAACATGGAGTCTGGCAGGACCAGCTGTTGTTTTCTGGAATTATCAAGGAGCTATTCCTCCCTTAAATACACTAACATTATATGCGTTATTACTGTTACCTATGGCAAAGAAGTGAACACTGCAAATTGCCTTGGCTAGCTGCTCTCTACCTTCACAGCGTGGTGGGGGTGTTTCAGGCTCCAAGTTGCTTGGCAACCTCCTTTTGTGCATGGGTTTTATGAATTCATTCACCTTTGAATCAGAGATGATCGGAGATGATTGGGGAGATGAATATGGGTACAGAGCACCCAGCCCTGGTGCAGCCTGACATCCTACTACTGCTGGTCCCAGTCTGTAGTGACTTACCCGCATTCACTGGTGTGCCTGCATATTTACCCTAACTTCCTTTAGGTCCTCGTTCACACAAGTCCTGTATCAAGCCACTCCACTACATTTCCCAGAATAGTGTCAGGACTATGCCTATCGCTACAGAGGTCATCCTCATCACTAGGACATCCTAGTTACCCCTTTAGAAATTTGATCCATGAAACCCTGTAATCCTCTGGAATGAACCCTTGTGTCCTGAGAGCTGCTGGAATCACTATTGCAGTCCACACAGCACCTCAGCCACTTCTTTTTATCTCTGTGATGCAAGGCATCTGCTTGCTACTTAAGATCAGTTTAAAATGTTAAACATTTGCCATTAGTGACATCAGAAATATTTTATTTCATCATGATATTTTCATTATCAGGACTTCTTCATATAAATAGATCAGAGATAGGTGTAGAAAGCTCTCTCTTGCCTTCTCCATTACTGACGGTCTTAGAACTTTTAAGAACAGAATAATATAATTACTGGGATTTCTTTCTTTAATAATTACCTTCCAAAGCTCCTCTATTATCATTAAGTCTACTGGTTGCAAGCTTCTGTGCATGTCTTAGTGTGCCCTTTGAAAGCAGAAAGAAGCAAACACTAAAATCAAGTCCAAGAATCTTCCCAACAGATTATCTAGGTAGCTGATGTACGGAGCTCCAGATTATCTGTCAAAAGCAGGCAAGGCTCCATCATCCCCTGCTTCCATAGCACACACAACAGTCTTAATTTTTTCTATGCCAGCAGGTGATTTCAGATACTCAAGTATTTTGTACTGCCACGTCCTGACCATCAATCCATATGATTTTTAGCCAGCGTAGGAAAAGCACAGATTGCACTGGAGAAATGGAACACCTCTGAGCCACAGCAAGTAGAAAATAGAAATATTTTCAAGTTAGGTGTGCTTGTGACTTTAACTTCCTGGGTTCTTCATATCGGGATAACAACACTGGGCTGAGAGAGGAACCAGTCAGTGGCTGCCCAAAAGACTGGAAGAAACTGGAGCAGAGATCCATCAAAACAGACTACGATACTATTCTCATTCACTATAAACAGAGCAGTGGAATCATTGCCCTAAATGTTCCTACGCCTAAAAGAAGATACGGGCAGGCCATAAGTGCAGCAGGGACCTGCAGGATAACTGCTGCACAGGCTGAGTACAGAAATCCATAGAGCTATGAAATCCATGGGCTGTTTTCCGAGAGAAGGATTTCATCTGAAATGAAATCAGGCAGGAGGAGCAGACTGAAAAAGCTTCCATTGTCATAAAAATATCTCCCTGGGTAATCCACAGTGATGGAAAAAGGAAACTCTGATAATTTATGTGACAGTTTAATTGGATTTTGGTGACACATGATACTTTAGAAAGAATTTGCCCAAACAGGACAGACAGGACTTTAATAAGGCTTCAGCTCCACAACAGCAAATATTCTCACCCTTTACTTTTACATTTCATCCTACATATCCACTACTCACCCACAGCCCAACTATCTCATTTGCAGGGCACATTTCAGTATTGTGAGAGCAACAGCAATTCTGCACTTTCTGGTGACATCCCTGGCCAGAGAGACCTCTGAGTATCTGATCCCTAAAGGGATCAAGCTGACTGTGCACCTACAGGGCAGAGCATCAGAGCTTTGAATTCTGAACCATAAGCTGCCCTCGGGCCACATCCCCAGCTCTGGGGATGTCTGTAATAGCTTCTCCGCAGAAATCAAGGGTAGCAGATGGACAGGACAGTCTGCAGCAGGAATCCCTTGCAGTGGGGATGCCCCCAGAGTACACTCCAGGAGTAAATGGCTTTCACACTGAGCAATGCCTCAACCCATGCTTTTTGTTTATGAGAGACAGCCTTTACCCCGGTGTAATACCCCTTGCCCTTCACTGCCATCACTTTGAGAACAGGCACAGCAGCAAAAGGAATTGTTTACAGTACTAAACCAGGGTGAAGCCAGGGTTAATGGGATGAAACTTCACAGAGGAACTTTTAGGTTGAATATCAGTGAATTTTATTGAAGAGTCTCCCCTGTGGAGAGGTAGAAGTTAACATTAAAAATACGTTGCCCAGAGCACTAGAAGCCATTCTGTACATAACAATCTTGCAGTAGCTGGGGACAGTGATAACCCAACAGGCTTTTATTTTCTTTTTCATTTCTATGGATCCACTTCTGAAGCTCTTTACTTTTCTAGAATAGCTTCTTGTAGAATCTGGGCAGGAGAGGAATGATCAAAAGCTGTGTGAAGACCTCAATGTTTTGCCCATTCTGTTACCACAGGAGGCAAAGATCAACTTGGGACCCACAACTGAGCCTGTTAGCCCCAAAATGGGCGTGGAAAATAGAGCACCCATCAACATTTCTCTCACCATAGGGAATAACAGCCAAATTTCACAACAGAAAACTTACTTTCCTGTTTAGTCCTTCAGGCAATTCTGCTCTACGGAAGATGAATTCTGTAGTAAAGAACAGCTTTTTGCCTGTACAGAACAGAAATTTAAACCCCACCTAATGCCACCTGCATCATAAAGTAATGCTCCTTCTTAAACTAGGGTTGCGTCTTTAAGAGGTACAGATCCATCTCTGTCTCTGACTTGAGGTCTTCCTCAGGGAACAACTTGTAAGAAATAAAATATATTAAAAGGAAGTGCAATCAGAGCATCCCATTATCAAAGGGATAAAATATCAATTTTTGTCAAGATAAAAAGCATTGCATATTGGCTCTGATGGGAAAAATTAAATTCTTGGTCTTCACTTGGTTTGATATTTATCACTCCACTGCTCTAGAAATATCCTGGCAGGGAATGTTTCTTAAAAATATTATCATGTATTTCTCCTGCAGTTAGCAAGCTATGAGGGTTTTAACTTGTGTGCTTTGGTACACATGAAAAACTCACAGGAAGGGAGAAAAATGAAAGAAAACAGTCCACAAAATGCACCTTCTAATACTTCATTGTGTCAACATCTTTTTAATAATGTACCTTTTGCCAATTCACCTCATCTGTGGCATCACTAAATTGATTCTTACCTCACCACTGTTCTAGAACTGTCTTGAGAGCTGATCCCAAAAGGAATTCTCTTTCCTCACACAAGAGACAGATAAGGAAAACCCCCCAAAATTGGTCTACCAATTTTGAATGATGAATCTTGTCTTGATAAGAAGTGCTTAGATGAACTCCCCATATAGTTGAGCAAAAGAATGCAAGTAACGGAACAACATAAAAGGTCTTTCAGTGAGATGATCATGACAACAAAACTGGTGTCAGCCCTATGATCTTGCAGAATGACATAAGCAACACCAATTTTCATCTTCTAGACTATGTGATGTATGTAACATGCACAAAAGGTTTAACTGAACTGGAAAAGTTTAGCACTACAGAGAAGCAAGCTTACTTCTACATAAATAGATTTATCCTGATAAAGAATTAGGTTGGATGCACTAACACATTGTGTCTAAAGCATGATAAATGGAACTTCATCGCCCTGCCCCCGCCAGACGTTTAGGATAACCGATACCAATAACTGGTTTAATATTAGTGGCTAGTTCTAACCTCTATTCCCCTACTGCCAAACAGCAACCTAGAAATATTAGTGTCTTAACAGTTTGTTTTCAAACCCTCAGACCACAAGCTCTCAGTAGTTGCTTAGGCCATGAGAAGAACATAAGTTCATACCACAAGCAATTCCATACCACAAGCAAGTTTGACTACTGATATACCCTAAGGATGAACAGAGAATCAGGATCCCATGGCATAATCAGAACCTCAGAATACTCGACAGAAAGATAGGCAGAGCAAAATGTGCCACTGCAATAAAATAGTTAACACGAGGAAGTTTCGACCAGTATGTGGTAAGATACTGAGCAGTTACCATCTAAGGTCAGAAGGAAGTTCTTCCCTTCAGATGCTTGTGAAGTGGTTTCTAATGAATCATGTCTTTCTACATCAATCACTATAGAGAGCTGAATGTCAAGCTAGGAAGACTACTAGTCTGAGGAAAATTGTTTCTTCTTAGGAATAAGATGGTAGAAAGGCTAGGCAAAGGAACTTTGTTTTTTTCCCTTTCTCCCAAAAGTTACAACAAAGCACAGAAAAAAAAAAAAAAAAAAAAAGCTACTCATGAAGAAAGGAGTCAGGCTGCAGAACAGCCTTGGCAGTATCAGAAGGAAAACTAATAGAAGTAAATATGTCTAAGAGAAGTAAATACGTAATGTCCACAATTCGGTTGCTTTTCCTTTCACACTACACTACGTATCACTGCGAAAGTGGGAGTGTTCACACAAAAGATGCTTTTATGCTTTAATTTATAGTTTAAGTGATATTCAATTTATTTTAAAAATCTTTTCTGGAAAGTTATTTTCGTCAAATAATTTAACAGCATGAGTGATGGCTGCTGATCAGTTTGAATTTCTGACGTGTAATACAGACAAGCTTCAGGAAGCTGATACTGCGTAACACGTTTCTTCAGTCGAGGTGTCTTTCTGCACTTTCAACCCAACATTTCCCTAGCAGAACTCTTCTGACTGATGTTGCCAACAAATCCTTACATTGTTGCTCAGTCATTCTTTACAGCACCATCGGATCCCTAGGATGAGTTTCTCTTTTACTTGACATGAAGCACTCACACTGAAACCATTATATTTCAGAGCATTCACTACCACTTCATCTTCTGCTCTATAAACTATCAGAATGCTTATAAAAGAATCACTTATTTAAATGAAAGAAAATCCCTGCAAATCATGGTCGTGACAGGCTAATGGCAAGCATTGCAAAGATGAATCATCGTCCTTCTATATCTAACAACACTTCTTACACCAATTCCTTTGTTTGCAAAAATATAAACACTTCTACCTAATGCTTTCTAACTGCAAGAATATGAGTAGCAACCTTCACCTGCCATCTAACATCCTCATGAACCTCAAAATCAAAAGGTCTCCTTAAATTATTTTTGTTTTCTCTATTAGTTAGCATGCTTCCTTCATGGATGAAGAAACCAACTACTCAGTCTCACTGCCTGTTTGTAATACAAATTCATTTCAGAGCTTGCATGTATTAGATGCATGCTTTAATTTGATTTATTTTATTTGATTTCTATTAAATTACATTTGAGGCAGGTTAGCAGATGGCCTCATGGGGAGCATCTTACCAGCATTACCCTGTGTGCAAACAGCAATTATTTTATCTGGGCTGAGCCCAATTTCAAGTCACATCTTGATAAGCTAACAAATAAGGTCGCAGTATCTGCATTCCAAGTGATATCCCAACTGGTGGGAAAGGCGCTTGACAAGCTCGAAGTTGGGTTCTGGGAGCGTTCTGATTAAAAGGGTATGATGTAAAGGAAATTAAGCAGCAAGTCACCTTGCTGAGTGCTGATTGAGCTGTGATGAGCAGGAGCTTTGTTTCAAGCCTATCTACAGATATTCTACATAGCTTGCAGGCCCGTCACCTATGTCAGCAAGGAGACTGTATGTCGCCACATTTATTGCTCATTCATGGTTTGTAAGTGCTAAACACGGGCAGAATATAGAGAGTGAGGGCACCAAGGCTTCAGAGTCCTTCACATGTCTCTTGTTTATTCTTTTGCCTCTGGCTAGTTGCTCTTTGTGCAGAACAATTCCTGAGTGTTGGATTATGCTTCACAGTGACCCTCTTGCTGTATTTTCACCCTTTCAAAATGCTTGACAAAGCCGTCACAGGAGTTTGGCATCTGGAAGCTGTGACAGACACTGTATGACCTGATTCATAAAACGTAACTAAACAGCTTGGGCTGCCAGGGGCCAGGATTTACAGGACGGTGTTTCAAGAACAGCCTTCGATGCCTGCTCTACTCAATGCACTTTCCCACTCTTCTGCAATACAAATTCCCAAGCTCCATTAGGGTGACCTGCAACACTATGAAATGACAAAGCAGCTGAGACACTAATCTTGTTAGAGTCTACCCTGTCTCCTGCTGGTCAAGAAGGGGAAAGGAACGACCTTGGCACTGGCTGCACCTTTTACACCAGGTTACAGGGGTAGGGAACACTATAAAAAATAAGACATCGTTTTTCAGAAATTACTCCAGCATAGAAAGCGCAAAGAAAAGAAAATAAATAAATAAATCAGAGTCACGGATAATGTCTGCTGTGTTATCCACTACTAGTTCATTTTTTACAATAAAAGTCTCCCTGCATTTTTTATTTCCTGTAGGTGCAGCCTTACCAGTGATGTCTTTAAGGACTTTCTGCCCTCTCATCCATCCACCTTTTTTCATTTTCAGTTCAGTCACCGTCTTCAGGTAGGTGCTTGCAGTGGAACCTAAGGGTTCTTTGGAAGACTTGTCAAAGCCTGATGCCAGCAAAAATTCCATCTCACTCATTATCTTCTGAAAGACTTCAGATGTTTCAAGCGTATTCCAGTTTAACAATGCAGGGTTTTAAAAAATAATCAAATTGCCAAAGGGTAACATACATATCAGTCACTGAGTTCAAGCTCGGTTTCCGAAGTCCCAGTCACGAAGTATTTTGCGCCATCCACATTCACCTGAGAACTGAATTTCCATATGAAGCATGACTTCAGAGCACTTCCTCCTCCTTTTGCCTTGGTATTTAATTCATCAGTCATGAAAACTAATTGGGTCTGGAACCTAAATATCATCAGTATGGTCCCTCCTCGGTTATGTTATTTGTCCTATACCATGATACTACTGCATGGCTGTCAATTTCATACTGAAATCCATCCATGCTTCCCAAAATTAGCATGTATATACACCTTCGCAGAGTGCTACAATACTCCTGCATCCATCACTATGTCTCACTTTCAGACTTGAGGAGAAAAGTGGTGTTTGCAGATCAGTAAAAAAAAAAAGATATGAAATCAGTAAGTTCAGACCAAGGGAAGAATGAGGAAAGAAAATGGGAACTTGTAGTAGGTCCTTTTTTTCTTAAGGGAAAAAAAAGCCTAGAACATTTGGAAAAAACAATTCCATAATGCCTTTTCGTGTTTTCCCTGAGTCATCCACAAGTCCTTGCTTAACTGTGGGTCAAGATATACCTACAACCCTGTTCTGACTTCATTCATTCACACTTACCCACCAGTTCACCCCACCAGATTTTTAATACAAAATACAGCTTATTTCTCCTAACATCTTGTCCATTTCAGAGACAGAAACAGCACCCAGGTTAAGCAAGCAAATCCTCAAAACAGTGTGTTAAACAACTTTAATGAAGACAGAAGAGAAAAAGCTTGTAAAAAATCACTAAGTGAAAGAGAAATTACTCCCCCCTGCTCTAGCCACAACTAAGTAGTACAACAATTGCAATTGAGAGAGAAAATTGAATTCTAAATGTGCTGGTGATTTGATAGATATAATTTTCTGAGTGTTACTGAGAAAATGCCTTCTTTGGGAAAGAGTTAAGATCTGGAACAAGTCCTGTTGGTTCTGGGACCTGATTCCATTATGCAAACTTCATTAACGTAAAGCTAAGATGGAGTGGAGAGAAAAGGCACGGAATCTCTCTAGGCTGCCTTAAGAAAAATTGTTCTGACAGGACTATGAGAGTCCTATATATACTTGGGAGGCCTGCTTACACATATAACCGGTAGGTGGTGACTTCAAAATTCAACAGTTTCCAGTGTTGTTTTTTTCTTCTTCCCCTTCCCCTCCTCTCTTCTAGAATAGAAGACCAGGGAAACAAGAGACACACTGACTAGTATTTTTCCTTCTGCTACTCAATTCTGCAAAGTCATGTAACAAAATGAAGCAGTAGAAATTGCAGAAAAAGAGAAGCAAACTAAAATGAGCGAAAGACCTGATGCATCTAGTTTTGTCAGCTAGATACTGATATCTCTCAGCCACGTTAAAAAAAAAAAAAAAAAAAAAAATCTGAAAAGATACTGTTCAAGTTCAGCCCTCTACAAACACTGGTGCACTTTGCAGCGTCTACCACGCCACTTGTCAACTCGTTGATCTTATCAGCACATTTACAGTCTGAACATAGCAGCTGTCTCCACTTGTTTATTGGCAATTTCTATTTCTGCATTAGAAACAGTTGGTCAAGCTCAGAGAGCTAACAAGTTTCTCTGATGTAGAGATGGACAAATTCTCTCATTAACTGAAGAGTATTTTAAAAATCATTATGGTGTATTTTCAGTCTTATTTCATTTTATATATAACTGCAGCCCATTAACTGCAAATTTCTTCTAGAATCTGTCAGTTACAAGCAACAAGAAGTGTCAGCCAGTGGTGCCTGCAAAACTATGAGTTTCAATATACTGCTGTACTTATTTTACTAAGATAAGATTGGCCGTATCAGTCACGTAGAAATGATCCTGTTCTAGAATTAGAGAAATAAAACTCAGTTAAAGAGATCAAATAGAAACCTACAGAGAAGCTCGCAGCAAAACCAATTTTCACATAAAAATTACAAATAGCAGGTGTTCAGTAATACAGATACCAAAACAAGGGAAAGCCAAGCGCACACCATGTATTGCAAAAATGTCTCCTCACCCACTATGGCTCTCTGGTATATTAATACTAGGGTCAGCACAAAGGAATACCATTCACTATGTTTCACATGAGTGTAGAACTGCTTGCATGAACATGGGCAGAGTAGTGGAAGAATCTGCTTGCAGCTCTGGCAAACAAGTAGTAAAGCTGCTCCATACAATCCAAACACCACCAGGAATTTGTAATACATGACCAGCTAGGTCAGCCTGTATTAGGCAGAAACACATAGTTCCTAACATGAAATCCAGAAATTGGAACACTGTTTTCCAGAAAGATTACAAAGCCTTGAGGTATTAGGTTTTTGTTTGTTTGTTTGTTTGTTTGTTGTTTTGTTTTTTTTTTTAAAAAAAAGAAAAAGTTATTTTGTTTAAAGTGAGTTTAAAAAAAAAAAGTTTCTTTTGTTTAAAGTAAGCTGCAGTAGAAGCTGCAGTAAACAGTCTCTCTAAACCAGTCAGCCAAGATTTAAAGGGTAAAGATGAAAACAACATGAAAGTTATGACACCCACAGTGTTTCCCAGTGGTCTGCCTGCTCTGTATATTGACGAAGCATTTGCCTTTGCATGGCAGAAGCCTATGGTTATAGAGTGAAAAATGCAAGATTTGCTGGATTATGAGAACATCTAAAAGTAGCAGATTCTCTGGAAGCAGGGTGTGCTATTGTTTCTGCCACAGCCTAGCAATTTTTTAGCACAGTTTGTGCCAGACTTAACCATCTTCCCCTAACCTATCTCTAAGCTGAGTTCCAAAACCAACAGCAATAGTTTACTAGGAGAGTAGCAGAGCCCATGCTTTGCTCACTCTGTCCAATCTCATTACAGAGTCCAGGTCAAAGAAGAGTTTGTTCCCATGAGATCATCAGGCATCAAAAAGCAACACATATCTAGCTCAATCTGCAATCACAGAATCTGGGCCAGAGAAGAAAAAAATATACTGGAGACAAACACGGTTCCCTATGACAGCAAGCACACTTATTTGAGCCTGACCTCAGCTAATGCATATGCTACGCTCAGCAAGCTTTCCAGCTATGGATTACTCTGTTTCACAGGAGCAACATGCCAGCTGCCCTGCCGTTCACTCCCTGACCACAGCTTGCCTGGTACTTAGCAATGAGGCAGTACAACCAAACAGAAAGGAGGACAATTGGTCACTGTGACAGCTCAGCAGCTCATCTCCTTTTCTTAGAGGAGCACTTCTTAATTGCCTTACAGATAGCGGACAGGACAGGGCAGGCAGAAAAGAACATTGTACACAGGCAATGCTTGTGTAAAACTCCACAACAAAACTCCAGTTTCTTACCTTACAGCAAGTCTCCACCTCAGCAGCCACGAGGACCTCTTACTGGCCTTTAAGCACAAAACGTGCTCCACAAACTACCGTACCATCCACAACTTCAGCGGGAATCTGAAATCTGCAAGCAACTGTTTTATCACAGGTGTGTGGCAGCAAACCCAACTACCTCCAGGCCAACCCACTTTACCCTGTATCAGGTGGAGCTCTAGAGCCTATAAGTGGTGAAAAACAATAACTTGTGCAGTAAGACACACAACTAATTGGGCGACATTGTGACCAGCTGGAAGAAACCCCTTCCTGACCTCTGCTTTACCTTGAGGCATAAGCATTAGCTCTTCACCCCTTCTAAGCATATTGCTTATAACAATATTCAGTCTGCAGTCAATCTGACCCTAAAATTATGTCCTCCCTCACAGAGCCTCTCTCTGTCATATTGAGAACAAATTTAACTCAATTTGAATGCTTCCCTGACTAATTTATACAGTACCACGATGACCTTTTAGTGTATGCCCCAAAGTACCATATGTGACTGGAATTTATAGCCAGAGAGGGGAGATGTGCAGCTCACTGAAACACATTTGTTTTGTGTGTGTGGTTTTTTTTTTCTTCATGCCGTGATTTGAAGTTGATAACAGAAGCTCAGTAGCCATTCAATGCTCGTTCACCATTTCAGGGAGTAAAAGCTGTCTGGAGGCTCTGCTGGGCTATATTTCAATACCTCTACCAGATACACAGATTGACCATTGGAAGCAGGGCATCTGCAGGCATTTCTGAAGCCTTTCCCCCTAAGGAAGAAATGATGAATTATTTTTTCCTCCTTTTATGAAGGTGCGAATTTGGACAACCTATTACTGTGATAGAAGCTTGTAACTCCACTGCAACAAAGCTGGGACACTGGAGTATTGTGAGACAGGTGTGTTCCAAACAGCTGTCTATAAATTTCCGAAGCAATATAAGAAATACGCATGAACTTCTCCAAACCTTTTCCAGTTTCATTCAGAATTTTCAATGCCTTATATCAAAAATACAAATGGTACCATGCAACTGTGAGAAGGTACTTCTGAGGCATTAAAAAACAAATCCCTAATGAAAATAATTATGACAAACAGTTATGTACTGATTTAGATTTTCAAGATGTTTAATTCATTAACTTTTCAGAAAAGGCTCTGATATACTGGAAGAATGGGGCATAGACAGTGCTAAGAGCTACTGACATTCTAGCCCAAGTCCATACCAACCAAGACAACATTGCTAACTCACATTCCAGAAAACGCTGCTGTTAATCACAGTATTTATTCTCTGGAAAGGATATGCAAAGGTTAAGTGTCTCTTAGGACAAAGATGAGACTTATAATTCAAACAAAGAAAGGCAATAGAACAAGAATTAAAGGAAGAAAATTGCATAGCACAATCCACTAAGAAGAGAACTTAGAACAAATCTCCAAATTTCAGAATGAAGGTTCTTTCAAAAAAAGAAAAAAAAAATACATGACACACACCACCACTGTGAAAAACTACAGATGAATGCAGAGCAGCTATAGCAGCGCAAATTATCTCACTTCAGATGGCTGTCCCACTAGCACGCACAAACAGCGGGAGAGGAAGGAGAGATTATGCTATTTGCTTTCTCCTTTTGCAAAATAACACTGCTAGTTTCTTATGCTCCAAGGCACATTTTTCAGGAGCCTCAATTCAGTGTTTTCTGTGCTCTGCTTGCTGCCTTGACCATTGGATTCAATATGTTAATAGGCATTTTGCCAAACTCACAGAAGGCTGACCACGGCGTCAGTGCTGTGCTAGCTGAGTGAGTCCCACCGAACGCTGGAGGTCAAAGAACAATTGATACATTATGAAAAACACTGGCCTCAGTCCACAGACAGCCCCAAATCTATCTCACAGATTTCATGTTCCACTCAACCAGCTTCCACCTTTATGGTAGAAGACTGAATATTCAAACAGGAACACATTTATGCAGGAATTTGTCTGTAAATAGCACACCGTTCAAGGCATTGCAATGGGCTGCCACGTTGTTATGACTGGGATATCAGGAAAAAAAAAAAAAAAAGAGAAAAGAGAAAAGATGTTTCAAATTGAAAGACAATCTTGAGAAATTTAGAGCACACACTGCCAGTGTTACATATCTAGAGAGCCTTACTTTGGCTTTAGATGCCTGACAAACTACCTATTCAAGCAGAAAAAGTTCATATTCACAATTCTGTAACTATTTAGCATTGCAGAATACATGACATCTTTATTCATCCATTCATTACTGCATTAAAACAGAATCACAGTTTTCACTACAGCTGACTTCTTGTCACCAAAAACAAAGTGTTTGGCACAAAGCAAGAGAGAAACCAGCACCTCCGCAAATTAGGAGTAAATCTTCAACTCAAGGGAATATGCAGATAAAAAAATCACTATTCCAGACATAAGAATCAAGCAAAAATGTTTTGTTTTTCCCCTCCACAGTTTGCTATAATCTTTTCATTCAATTCCTATACACAATAAAATCTGTTCATTTTTAAATATAATCACAAGTAAGGAATAGAAATAGGAAAAGAGAAGATGAAAGAAAAAAAGCAGAAAAGATTCTGTAAATTGAATACTTTAAGGAAGTGTAATGCTCGTGGACTTTTCTGCATAAAATTGCAATTTGGATCAAGTTAAGTTCCTAAGTAGGCAGAAAGACAATCTGAGACAATATCCTCTGTTCAGATTCAATGGAAATGCCATCCAATAGGAGGCCTCTACTTCAGGACCTGAGGCTTTCTTAAAGTATTTGTTTCTTTTCTGAGACTTTCATCAACAGCAGCAATGCTGCTTCTTGTTGTATGATGCTTGCAACTTAGAAATGCAGTCATCATCATGGAATAGTTTGGGTTGAAATGGACCTTAAAGATCATCTAGTTGCAACCCCCTTGCCACAGGTAAGGACACCTACCACTAGAGGAATATTCCACTATTATAAAAGCATATTCATCCTTTCCCCAGAAACCACTGAGCATCCAGACAGAAATATTGGAAACTGGATTGATTTATGAATAGTTGGCAAACAGGTGTGACCTAAGGGCTCGGCAGCGTTGGCTATGCTGTGTGTACGTGTGTTGGAGAAGGTACAGAATGCAATGCCATTAAGAGAACAACAGATGTGCTTGCCAGGTTAGCACTTCAGCTGAATTGCTACAGGCAGTTCTTCTGACTGCTTGAAAGATCATTACTAATCAAAGCAGGTCATTCTGCCTCCCTACTTCAGCACTGTTAGATGAGAGCTTCCTTTAAAGAGTGCATTTTCCTTTTGGGTGGGCTAACTCCAATAAGGCATTGATCTCATTTGATCCCCGTTTCATTAGGAGATGTGTCATATCCAGCTTTAAAAAAGTTATTCAAGAGAATAGAGCACGAGTCTTTCATAATTAACATGCAACACTGTTTGCTGCCATGCAGGGAGCAGGCACAGTTATTATAACTTGAAGTCAATAATTCATAAACTATAATGCATTATTAATCAATTATCGAGGCCTGAATTACATTTAATGAGATTAAGCTGATTGGAGCACTAAGCTATTTGAATCATATTGATTTAATCAATGTGCTTAATTAAACTGTGTACATTTTCCACATGATCATTATTTCCCAGTATCCTGCACAAGTGGCCTTTGCAATTCACATCCTTTGCTGTTCTTTGTTCAGGAATTGTTCTCTGCTGCAAATTGCATTTAAAGGTAAAGGGGTTTGTTCCTTTTTGAGAAAAGATCAAAGCTGCAAAGCAACCATGTAACTAGCTAACACAAGCCAACCAAGAAATGTTAGAATATTTCTCCCAGCAACTATGTCTTTTTGACTCCTTATGCTTAAGAGGAGACCAAGTAAACACACCTCATTAGCCTCACTTTATCCCTCATTCTAGTTCTAGGAGCAGCTGGAGATTTGAAGGGCAGAAGCATCCTTCCATTCCTTATTCCAAAAATATTACTGTTTCCATCTTTAAAAACATACTCAGGCAGAAAATGTGTCCCAACTCTCATAAAAATTACATTTTGGTAAAGAAGGTGTCATTGCCTCTTTATAATAATACCCATAATGGTTTCCCCAGCCTTGCATAAAGAGGACATGTGATGACTAAAAAGCAACTCAAAGCGACAGCAGTTACAGATGTAAATCTATTTGCTAGTGTCATATTTTGTTTAATTTTCCTCACCACTGCTGCTAGTTAGCTAGGACATTCAGCTCTGTAACACTGCACAAACTGCTGTAAGGACGCTCATCAGGTGCATAGTGGAAATACTTGTAACACACTGCATAACCAGTATGATTAATGGGAGTCACGACACTACAGCCAGCCATGAAGAGAGCTTTCCAATTACTTCCTTTGCGATACCATAACCTGGGACTGCCCCATTCCACTCTGCAGAAGTGACAAGTCCCTGTATTCTCAAAGGGCGCAGCAATATAAGATGTTCATGCCTTTGAGAAGCAGTGATGATGGTGGTCATCAGCCAGGGGCATGCTGCTGTACAACAGTAGAACGATTGAAATCTTCAGTCCTTAAGGAATTCCTTTCTCACTGTTTCAGTTATCCCCTTGTATTAGGCACCACTCCAGTTGGTGCTACTACACACCACTTCAGTTATAGCTTCCCCTTCTCCTTCTCTAACTAAAGAAGGGTGCTAACCCACCCACACCATCTCAGTGCACAGCCAAGGAACCACCTCCTGAGGAACATGTACACAGCAGGCTCAGAACAGTAATGCAGTGTAAACAAGCCTTCTCTGACCACTCCTTTTGCATTTGGTGATTTCAGTTCAGCCACTCTTAACACTGACAATGTATTGGTGTGCCCTTTCTTTACAGATTAGAATTTCATCATCACCCATGCATGAGTGGCTAGATGTTTTACCTACACTTTGAAGAGTCAATCTGTCCATTTACTCTGCCATTCATAATAGCATCCTATGGCCTGTAAGGGCTTGTCAACTGGCAGATCATCTTCATTGACCTTCACAGCCTTATTGCCTCCTGCTTACTGCAGTAAAAGAACCAGTTTTCAGCTTTGCTTTCCCAATCATTTAATTTAGCTCAGAAGCTCAGGGTCGTGGATTATGGGAAATGCTGCTGTACCCACTTTATTTCTGATTTGCCTTCATATTTATACTGACTACTTCAGGTTATTAGTTCTCTTCCAGTCATAATTAAGCATCACTTGTCACCGAATGAATAGAAAGAGGTAAAGAATCATTCCATCATCACCATGGGAATCTTGTAGGCATAAAGTTAAGCCTTCATATTTAAAACTTGTTAATGCCTCAGTTGTACAATGCTATGCACACAGATCAGCTGTTCCAGCTACAGAAGATCTTTCATTAAAGCGTAGTTCTTTTCTAAAAGAGAGTCAATGTGCATTACCATGTTCATCACCTCCTGGAGACTACTGACTGAGTTCATTTAATCTGCCCAGAAAATATACATTTGTTCTACCTGCCAAGCTGGTAAACTCTGTTTTTGGTGTGAAAGATGAACTGGATTCTGACAGATTCTTGTACAAGATTCTAGTCACAAACCAGTCTTCACTATGACAAGCACACTATTTTATTTTATGCTAGGCCAAGCATACCTCATTGCTGAAAAATGGCACCTGCACAAAACACATAAGATTAGGCACTAGCTGAAAATTTGCATTTGTCTGTATCCATTAAAAAATGGAGCATGTAAGTCAAGAACAAGGAATAATAGAGGTCTTTCAGGAATAAGAGAAATCTTTCTGTTGAGCATAGGTTAACTGCAGTGGCAAACTCTGTCTGCCTGAGAGGTTTAGTAGAACACAGACACATAATGCACATTTGAACACATAAGACTGAATTAAGGGTTTATTAAGTACACACATGATGTTAACACTGTCTTCATGGGGCTATGTATGGTAAGCCCAAGAAAATCAGAGCTCTACAAGCTCCAATTAATTTCATTAAACAGTGACTCAACACCAATATTTGAAGCTTTGTCATTCTTGCCGCTTCTGCATTTAAGAACACTTCTGAAAGATGTTGAGAACTGCTCTCTTGGAAAGTCCCTCTCATCAGGCAATGTCTAAGGCTAGACCTGACACAGACGCAAGCAAAGTCACCGAAGAGTAAATGCCTACCCAGCCATTCTTTCCACTCCAACTTCTCTCATTTTCAAAGTTTCACACGTTGTGATTCAATATCCAATGCGGGCGTGGTGTACTAGCTCACCACCATCATGGGAGCTTGCAGAAAGCTGTTTTAGTTTTATTTTATGTTTTAAATAATTCTGAGAAGAGCTACAGTCTTCTGAAGAAAAGTTCTGTACATAATATGGAAGGCCAAATTTGCAGAGTGTAACTCTGTGAGAAGGAAAAAGAAAAAAGGAGGAGGAATATGGAAAACACAAATTAGAACAAACTGATTAAGTTTGAAGAGAAGTTGTTGTGCTGTTTGTATCTGAGATGATGTACGACAGCGATACAAAACAAAGGGAGTCAAAGAGTACCTGGCTCATTTCTTTCTCTCCTCATATCAGTTTCAGAATTGATAATTTAATAAAAATAATTCAGTACACCACCATCACATAAACAGGAGATAGAGAGGAATGAGAAAGGAGCCTACATGGATATCAAAGCCTCACATAAACTACGCATAATGAAGAAAAACAGCAGCCCATTTTTCTTCCCTTTAGTATGCGGTGAATGTGCAGCTCCTGTCAGTGTGCACGGCTTGTGCTTCCTATTAACAAGGTGCACATTAATAAATTTAACTCAGACAAATTTAACCATCCTAGGGCCACATTAATCAAAAGCCTGACAAGACCAATCTGAAAGAGTCGAGCGAGGAAAATAAAGCACAGCTGACACAGAAGATGCCATGCCCTCATCATCCCTGGGTCGCTCCCACTCTATCAGCACCTCCAATAGTGCAATAACTCCTCCTCACCGAGCTCCTATCAGGAGTATCACGGTCTTCTCCCAGCACTCCTCACCCAATGCCTCTTCATCAGTGATGTTTCCCACTCCTCATGCAGCTATACTAGAGAAGGATTTAGAGTATTAAAGGTACAATCACGAGAAATGGCTATGGAGCCCTGAAGAGCTTTGTATTTTACCTGCGCCACTGGTATTATTGAAAAGAACCTCTCAAGTTGCAGATTAACAAATGTACAAAGCAGAAATAACAAATTTGATAGGAGAATAAAACGGCTATAGCTCATGAGAACTATGAATTGTACAGAACTCTGGAAACAGAAGGAAAGAACAAGGGCTATCAATTTTTATTCATCACCCGTGTGCCAAGTTTCCCAATGCTGGAGCTCCACATCAGTTCTCAAGCTGAAATGCATATGCAGGGACACTAAAAAGCAGTGAGAGTTACTACTGGGAAAGTCTCCATCCTTTGATTCCCTTGTAGTTGTTGCTTTTGAGTTATGTTTTCAGCCTGGAAAATATTGACAAACAGGCCCCTCCACCAGCCAACCCAATTCATAGAGAGAAGGGCATGTCATACAAGATGAGGAAGCTAAGAAGCAACTGCTGATCAAAGCCGCAAAAAGCAGCACAAATTAAGCTAAATGTGTCCCCCAAAGCCATAATTATCTGAGCTGCTTATACAAAATAAGTATATATGTAATTATTCACATTTGCCTGGAGGCATCCCCACAGCATAAAACACATGGTGTGCTTGCTGTTCTTCCACTTGATAAAACAACAAATATTTTCATCACCTAAGAGTATTGGTGTTTACATTTATAGTTTTGGAAGCTTAAGAGAAAATGTGTTGCCTTTCCTTGACACTGTCTCTTCCCCAAACAATTTTTATTTCAGTTCAGGCAGCTGGGTTTGTACACATTCTGCTTTGATTGAGTTCAACTGGTTCATAGACAGATTTAGGAATACAATCTCATTTCCTTGCAAAGCTCCAGGAGAAGAGTTTACTGGCACATAATTTCATGGAATTTCAGTCAGAACTATGAGTTTCTACTGAATTCATGTAAGATCACAAACCAGGAGGTATTTCTCTCTTAAAAATAAAGAGGACTTGAGTCTCATAACTAGAATTTGAACCCAAATGTTGAGTATTACAACATCCTGAGGCATTCAAAATAAGTACCTGTCCAAAATGTTCACAAATCCTTCATTAATCTTTCAGTAAATCTGTACTGAATGAGTATCCAAGCCTACACTGCACTGGGATTGTGAAAACCTTGCCTTTACAGACAGGTTAGTGACTTTTGAAAGCCTGCCAGACTCTACTTCAACACTGCAAGATGCATTCTCGGGGGACAGAGTGCCCCAGAAAAAGGTAATGCTTCCTATCACATTTATTTCATGATACTCCCTAAAAGCAGTGTGACTTTGTGGGGTATGATTGTGCTGGTCAATATTGAGTTGTCATTTCCTCACGACCCTCATTTCAGTACGTCTGTACCTCTCTGCTGTCACAAATACAGGCTGTATGTCCTGCATACACAGGGGACAATCATTCTCCCCAGTGTACCACACCTGGTAAAATAAGGTTTCAGATCAAGGTCTCCAAGGACTGTAAGGTGATATATAGTCTAGCACATTATTACCATATACAGTTACAGTTCCCTCTGGTGGCTGGCACCAAAGGTGGAAACATCTTTAGCTATTCCTGCTTTACCTCCATTGGTACAGGCTGGTGATCTTCAGGAGTTTTTAACCTGATAACTATGCCTGCATATCTGCAGATGTTGGCATGTTGTTGGGTTGGTCAGAAAGCAAGACCATTGCTTTCTGTTTTGGAAAATTGATGTTTTGTTTTTGTTTGGTTGTTTTTTTTTTTTTTGTTTTTTTTTTTTTAATTATTTTTTAATTTTCCTATGTCAGAAAAGCAAGACTTTGCAGAAAGTCCTATCAAAACCAAACATGCTTAATCCAGTGGTCAGCACATTCCCGTATCATATGACTGACCTACTCCAAGTTCTTCCTTTGATAAATCCAACCATCACCTTATCTTTTACTTTGTACCCTCATTGGAAAAGCATATTTACTTGGGCAGAAAAAATTGTTCACTGCGTGTCTCTTTTGTATGGCTCCAATCCCTAATTCCAATTTACTTTCAGTTGCCCTATTGAGACTGTCTGCCACAAGGTTAAAAAATTCTGTCAACAGCTAATATCTAACCAGGTGACCATCTGCAGTATGCCAAAGACTTCTTTACATAACCACCCTCTCCCACCACAACTCCCACCCGCTGTTTTTCTGTTCTATAGCATAATTATCATGGAACAAAAGTGCTTAAGGGCAGGAATTTTCTCTTCCTGTTAGGCATGGACAGCACCCACCACAGCCAAACTCCCTAATCGAGTGCTGTATGCGATATTGTAATGTAAATACTACTAATAATAGCAGTGCTAATGATCCAGTTTTCTGACACTGCCTCCAGTTCCCACCACTAAGGCAGTTTATGTGCAAGCATACTATGAATGCCCATGTAGGCTGTAGTTGGCAATTTTTTGCATTTTGCTTTAAAATTTCAACCTAGGAAAGCATATTCATCCTCAGAAACATGCTAATTCTAATGTAAATGCTCCCTGAATGAAAACTTACCAACAATTATAAAGAGGTCTGAGCTCAGAATGATTACACTGTAATGTCAGCATAACTGCCGTCACTGTGCTCTAAACCTAAACCAGGGAAGACAGCAATAACTTCCCCCAAACTCTGTTATGTGAGCTTCCTTTTAGTTTATAAATTTGGAATGGACATTGTGCGGAGTCTGACTTACCACCACATATCCCTGAAAAGAGAATTCTGTGATAAGAAATATAGTTCTTATCACAGAATCTCTTTGGATATACCTAGCCTAATATCTCTGTGAGATGATACACATTTGCATAACAAGGTACGAGATTTAAGGCAATCTAAATTTCCACACTCCCTAGATGTTCTCCACCTGTGTTACAGATATGTGAAGAGCAGAAAAAAAATATGTTTTTGCATTGCTCCAGACTCAGGAAAAAAGTTTCCCCTCTACGTCAACCTACATATAGGTAGTCTGACATTTAGACATGAAAGACAAAACTAATCCAATGTGATGCTAACCAGAATCTTCTTGTCACATGCTGTTGGTTACAGAAACCTATATAGCTTAACACTGTTAATCAAGGCCACTGGAGGTCTAAATCTTTGACTTTCACAATGAAAAATAACTGTCTCTAGATATAACATGTCAGCTATTATAGTTACCACATCATCAGTTAAGACTGACAAAATGCAAGAAGCCATATGTCCAGATGGAGCTACCAGGAATGTTGGATCTGGAATTTGACCAGGATCCTTCAGTTACTGCATACATCTGGGAAAGAATGATCTTTTATTTTTTCTTTGGCAAGTTTGAAACTTTAAAATAAATAAATCATTTCAATTTGGAATGGCAACAACAACAAAAACATTCTTTCAGATTTCTTTTTGAATTGCTTACTCGAGAAGTTTCTTGACATCTGAGATATTTGATACTGAACTTTCTGTTTCAGATTATTAAAGAATTAAAATGAAGTAAAGAATGATTTTAGGTATCCTCCCTCCTCTGTATAAATCTGTCATTTAAAAGAAGTGTTGTAATTTGTTATTCTTGATATTTATATTTCTTTTTTTTCAAAATGAGAAAAGCAAGAAAATCATCATATTCACAAAACAGGCTGTCACTGCCAGTCCTTACATGACCACACGTCACCAGCATCTTTTTAAATGCTTCACTTGGCTACTTACAGAACTGTTCCAAGTCATCGCTTCTTTTAGATTCTGGCATGGCAGTGATTGTGAGCAATGGGCATGGATTTCCTCCTAGTGTCTGGCACAGCGTCTGCTTCCTCCAGTAGACCTTCTTGGGGTTCCTATTTTGTTCCAGAATGTCAAGATGGGCCTGAGAAAGAAGCAAGGAAACAGATTTATGAGTTCTTGGTCTATAAAAACTGATTTTATTCCACTGTCTCTATGTGATTATTGATACTAATTTCATTTCTTGCTAACTTACCAGCTTCTCTCTTATGCCAGTAAATAGTAACTCCTTTTACATACCTTCAGTAAGCATAAGCCATTCAGAACACAGCCCATTTCACTGAAGCTGCACAGGACTATTACTCAAGTATCATTTTACCTGAACTGTTCCTAGGTGCTTTTTTTTATTAGCAAAAAGGGGTTTCTATGTGTACATGAAGTCCATAAAAGAACTGCATACTCCTTATATTTTCATAGAGATCATGTAACATGAGAAAAATAGTCTTTTTTCAGTATTTATAGAACTGACTGGTTAGCTGTCAAGCATATGTCAGTGAGACTCAGGAACAAGTCCAGACCAGAGGCAGTCAAAAAGTTTACATCAAAACAGTTTTGTACAGCCACTAGCAGGAAAAGTAAGGAAGAGTAAGAACATCTTTCCAAAAAGTTACTTAAAAAGGAGTCATCATCCCCCACCCCCCAAAGTTTATGGTTGTCAGTTTTAAATAATTCTTACAAAAAAAAAAAAAAAAAACAAAAAAAAAAAAAAAACAAAAAAAAACAGCTTCTTGAGAAATTTGAGAAAAAGAATTGGCAGCCTAAAAATTATCTTTTTGGAACTAGTTCTAATCGCCTCATTAGACACATAGCCACCCACCACCCACACACCAGATGATGTGCAGTTCTCAGTGGCACTCTCTCCCTGTTAAAGTTGCAGTTGCAAGTGGCAATGATACCGTAAGCAATCTCATTGCAGAGTGTCGCTAACTGTTGTGGAGCACCGGTTGCCTCTAGACTGGAAGAAACAGGTATAATGAAGTATGCACACTCATCCTAATATAATCTTAACTAAAACACATGAGTTCACAGAACAGCCTTTATGTGCTAACATTTGTGTTTTAAAGACGGGTAAGTTTCAGCCAATGTTTAAGGAACAAACTATTTCTATTCCTAAAACCTTGAAACTTTACCATCTTGCAGACTGCTTTTCCTAGTGTTTTGAATGAAAACACAGAACTGAAATTTACAGTCATCTGTGTCATAAAATAATTAACATACTGCTCTATAAAGTAAATTCAATTATTAGACCCATTTAAAGGTCTCACATAGATAAAGAGAACTCAATATCATCATTTACTTATGCTTCTGGTACCCACTGAAACTTAATTGGGTATAGCTGCCATAGAGTTTTCAGCTAGATATCTAAACAATTAACACTACGATGAAAAAATAGATAAATTACTGTTCATAAAATAAATATAATTACTAATGGACAAAAAGTAATGAACTGCAGAGTGCATCCAGTTCAAATAGGATTCTGCAATATGTATTTCCAGTAAACATGCCTGTAACAATTAAATACATATGATATTTAAAAACATTTCCAAATTACTAACTTTATATCCAAGTTTATCTTCTTTCCCAAGGCATTATGTGTTTAATTGGGCCCTTGGGTTCCTAATCACTTTTAATTTATTACTGATATGTAAAACCAACATATTCACCAGTGGACATATGCTTTAAAATAAGATCTACTGGTGCACAAACCTGATTTAGCTTATTCACTGTGGAAATTAAAGTAACATGGAAATGTGCAAATTGCATCACTCAAGACATTTTAAATTAGTCCAAGCAAATAAGCCATTTAGAATTATTAGAGGAAACAATTTTGCTTTAGATAAAGAGCTGGACAGAGCAATCTATCAATATTTTCCACTTATAATTCCCATTTACAAAATTTTATGGTCCTTACCGAGTTTGAGTTCATTTAAACTTTTCCTGGGGCAAAAATTTCCTTAAACTTCAATAAGCATTTTATTTGAAGAGGCAGTGAAATACTTCAAGACTTGGTCCTGCAAGTCTAGGAATAGCATCTTTTTCATCTCTATTCAATTCATTCCAGAGTAGGTGAGATATTCAGGGATTCCCAGAGCATACAAATTCTCCAAGTCTCCCTCGCTTTTGTGCCAGCAGAAGGTAGAAATCAATAACAGTGAAATAGTGATGAGGCTCTGCATCTCCATAATAAAGTATGGTGGTGAATAAGTCTACCCAATTCTTCAGTACTGCAATTGTAATTGTAGTACCCTGCAGACTGCAGTACATGTGTGTCTTTAAGGCTATAGGTCAAAACCAACTACTAGGGCACGCTCTCTTCCTCATTGATTCAGAGGAATAGCTGGTGCCCGTAAGCCTGATGAGAAGTGAGCTGGCGGGCATAGCTTGGACTGTGAAGGCCTGATTGGCCTTCTCCCAGCTATTGAAAGCAGTTTCTTTGAACATCCATAATGGGATGTAAAGCAGTTGACAAGAGACTGTTTTTTGAGTGGGAATTAATCTAATCCAAGCTATGCCGGCAGCATACAAAGCTGCATGGCTACTAAGTGAGAGAGGACAGTCCCCTTTGAAAGCCTGTGTATGCTTTCATATCTGATAATGCCAAACTGGTGTCATTGTAAAAATTAGAATAAGCCCATATTTCACCAACCCACACTGTCATTAAATGTCCAGAACTAAAAACAATAGTTTTTTTTTTTTTTTTTTTTTTTTTTTCTCTGCAGGTGGAACTGATCTCCAGGAACCTTATGCCTTCATTTTCTGCAATATCTTTCTCAGTTTAACAGTGAGAAAGTCACAGAGCAACTCCCAAAACCATTAATTTCCCCTCTTTTATTCTACCTTCCTTTTAGACCTTGGGTTCTCTGAGATCAATCTGAGAAAATGCATTTGATGCATTTCCCAGAACATTCTTCTACCATCCACCCCCAGCCAGAAAAGGCTTGAGAAAAGAAATTCTTCCCCAGGAAGTAAGCTCAGTAAAACTAAATAATACAATTTATGCCTTGGATTCACATTCTTTTTGTTTTCAAATTGACAGCACTGGTTTGGGTTGTCACAAACGCCTCCTGACACTCCAACTGGCACAGATGAAACAGCTGACAAAGAACATTTGAAGAAGGCCCAGCATTGTGCTATTGCTCTACTTGCAGGTGCAGCTCTGAAAGCTGAGCAGGAGCTAGCAGAAGCAGGAGTGGGCATCCTTCACTTCTTACTTGCCATTAGCTATAGATCTCTGCTTCTCTCAGGAGGATACTGCAAGTTGAAGCAAATGGAGACATCTTTGGCTTGCATCTTACGACATCTTATGACTGTTGTTTGCACTCCAGCTTTATCCCATGCAGAAATTATTTTCTCCTACAACATTCTGGGCTCCAGAACTGACAGAGGCTACAGTTGCAAGTAAGGCATTGAGAGCATCATGATACTTAAATAGCTGCTTGTGAAAACAGACCTCTATGTTATCACAAAGACTTCTCATGTTCAAGCAGCTCCAATCTGTCAGGCCTATTAGCTTATCTAGACAGACATATCAGCATTACCATCATTGTGGAGTAGGTGTAGGGGTAATGGTAGGCCAGGTAGCAGACATCATCTTTGTGAGGGAACTTGATGCTGAAGGTGAGTGTGTAGTAATATTTTCCTCTCATGCCTCCTCCTGCAGCTGCACTGCAGCGGTAGTGGTTTCTGGAGGAAAAGAAAGGGGAAAGTGAACAGTTATCACTTCCAGATGCACATTTGGAGTAGCCGTGAAAGAACTAAGCATTCAGAAAACTGTCCACCCTGAATGAGCTTTCACCTCATACTGAAGATGGGCTCTAAACTCATCCCATTGTTGGACGAAGTCTGGGAAGGCCACATGTAAATACAGCAAATCCAATCCCAGCAATGAACAGGTACAAAATATAACAGTGCTAAACAACATCCTGTAACATAGCAATGCACCAGCAGGCTGTATGAATAGTATGAAGGTTAGAGAAACTGTGGTCCTACTAGACATAGAAATACAAGATGCACCATGATTTTAAGTACCACTGTGCAAATCCAGATCCAAGGCTCTCCTGGGATTCACTCAGTCCACAAAGGCCAGCAGGCAGGTAAGTGACAAAATGGCATGTAGCAGTACTGGCACAGCCAGTCCCAGCTAGTCATGCTGCTCCTGGATGGGAGCTCTCCCATGGAAACATAGCAGTCTGTCTCATTTTGTGAAGGTGAAAATAAGAAGCTAACTAATGCTAGTTCATACAGTGCAGTCCAGACACTTAAATTAATGCATTCAGCTAACACTGCTGTATTGCTTTCAACATCCAGGTTATCTTGCTCTGAGCTGTATGTAACTATTCACATCCCTGAACAATACCAAATGACAATATTCCGTGAAAGTCTGGAGATTTAGAAAATACAAATATCCTAGTAGAATGTGAAACCAGTCATTCATTTCCACCATGAGACAGCAAGGGACATGCCACACAAAACACAGGATACACATAAAAGTCTTTAAAATGTCATCAAAGCCTCTGTCTTGACTAGGAAGAGCAGGAGATTGGATTTGTATGGACACTGCACACAGAGAAGTGAGCTCACACAGACTTGCAAATTAAGAACTAACAAAAAAATCCTCTTTTGGATCTCTCCTTTTCAAATACTTTAGTGTCTCCCTGTCAGAGAACAGTGATGGCCAGTTTCTCCCTAAGAGACAGCGAGCTGATCTTTGCATCAAAGCCAGCAGGGCAAGGGCCTCACCAGCCAGGGTCCCCTCATGGTATCTGGGCAGGGCATACCCAGAGATGGCAGATAGGCTCAGCTACTAGTCCAGATCATCAGACAAGGTTGGGGTGATGAGGCAGGTCTGATGTCGAGGCAGGAGACCAGTCCACAGGTCAGGGTCCAGATCACTACAGTTCTTACCAAAGCATAGTTGTAGCAGCGACTGGGTTACGAGTCTCTCTACAACAGAGCTCAAGCAGGAACTGAGCAGCCAGCACAGAGCTTAGATGGAGCTCCTGGGCTCATGGGTAAAGGGTTTGGGCAGTAGAGGCCACACGTGAGCCTGGTCAGGGCCACCAAGTGCCTACACTCAGGCACTTGACACTCCCTTCATTAAAACTACATAATTTTAAAGGGAGCTTGCCAATCCATTCCCAATCTACTCTTGCAGGAGATTTATTCTGATAAAGAGATGACTTTAGGCTGAGTAAGAAAGTTTTATTTAAGCAGAGATGAAGAGACAATTCATGCACTTTAGGGAGAAGCTTCACAGCAAATTGCATCCATAAGTACATTTCAAACAATATTTTTCCCACATTGCACCAATTATGTGGTTGTGGAACCTTCTGATTCTGAAGGACTGTGAGGTTTCTTTGACAAATGTTATCATCAACGTTGCATTAAAATGCAAAATAGAGGCGGCAACCAAAAGATGCAATTTCAGCTCCTGGAATTTACAATACTAGTTTATTTTGCTGCTGTTCATTCTTATTCAAACGGGTGGAGAGAAAAAGATAATTATTCCTGTCAAATTCTCCAAAATAATCATCTCTTCTTCATAAGGAAGACACAATACAATGCTGCTGTTTTTTCACCTGAATTTAACATTAGGAACACGTGGGGGTGAATGACATTGAGTGGATCAATAGACAGTACAGGAACACTGAGTCACAGTGGCAAACTGAAAAGCCTACGATTTTATCCTCCTAACCCACGATTTGAACCCTTCACCCCAGTATTTATCTTGCATATAAACTACCTTGCTATTGGACGAGTCAGGTAAAAAATGCAATGAATCCAACATATATATGTGATAAATGATTAAGTCCCAAATAGGATTTTTGTGATTTATTAAGCGAATAGAGACAAGCAAACAGCACTGGGTGCACCGGGAGTCTCTGCTCTACCAGGACGCACACCTGTTACATCAGGTGTCTGATTTTTATGCTCCTAGACTAATACATATTCATCACTATTCCTAGAAAAGGCGGGGTTATTATAGTTAGTTCTTGGAATCCAAACCCTCTCTGGACGCATGCGTAGCAGTCTCTGGTGGTCTTTCTGGGGGTCTCTTGTGCTGAAGGCTCGTAGTCTTCCTCCCAGGCTTTGTCCTTCGGTCGTCCTTCAACTCCCCCTTTCTCCTTATTTGGTGGATCTCTTTGCTGGTTATCAGAGGCTTGCGCAGCGTCCCATGCAAAAGTCTGCAGTTTCCTAAAAAAAACTCCTTGGTCCTCTTATCTCCCAGACTCGAGTCTCAATGTTCGCCCTTCAAACCCTCTATTTACACAAATTGCTGGATCGTTCCTTTGCATGACACAAGAACTATGTACACTAATCACTCTGTTTTTCTTAAATAGGAGCTTATATTTCATCATGCGGCCCTAGCATTGTTCCATACTGACACGAATCAAAAAAACACATTTCACAATCCCCCATTTCTTTTTTTTTCATGGTATTGATTCGTGTTTATTATTATTATTATTCAATCGAGTCAATACTTGCCAAATCGGTACCAATTTTGGATCCTCTTTTGTTTTTATTATCATCAGGGAATGGGTTTTCCCTTACCCTGGTTCTGAGTCAACAGGTACCACAGATATTTGCATTCCTTGTATAACCGAGTTAGGTTATACAAGGAATTAGTCAGGTAAAACAGGGTATTAAATATGGAATTATTGAATTATTAAACAACCCTCCACATATTCCCAATACAACTATCCTGATTCTAGTAAGCCAACCACTAGCCATAAAGTCCCTCCATAATTCTCTTAAATTGATTTCATTCCAAATTTGAACTGGGACATGCGCAATTTTCTTCATTCCTTTTTACAAGTTCATTCACAGCTTTTCCTTCATCATCAATATCTAAACAGCAGTTACTTAAGGTTAAATTTTCCACAGACTCCTCCTTCTTGTACTAGCAAATAATCTAAAGCTAAGCAATTTTGATACAAAGCAGTTCCCATCTTGGTATTTTGTTTTGCAATTAATCCGAGTGCATCTCCAGTTTTATTCACAACTATTTCTACTACAGCTTGCAAACTAATTATTCTATTAAGCATATCTATTGGGGTCCTATAGCCCCAGGATCCGTACTCCAACAAGCACAACCCCAATTTGAGGGTCCGCAGTAATGATAACTCCGGTCCCATGGATAATCTCTTATCCAATCAGTGTAACATGTAGAAGTCACTGTTTCACCCTTTCTAGGACAAATGTACTTGGGCTGGTTACTATAAACATCTAGCTAGATATCATATTTCAGTGGATCTAGGTTTTGAAGCGTGGTTTTAATGGTGGTGGTGGTGGTGGTTTGTTTTTATGGTCTGGACAACACTATTTGATTTAGTGCCTTTGCCCCAAAAGGTACCTCTGACTTTGATACTAACCTGGCAGTCCATGCTCCTTACTCTTGACAGATCTCAGATCTCACAATCCTGAGCGTACAGATGCATAGCTCTCAAACAAAGCTGCTTAGCATCGCATTTCATTCTTGTTTTGTGCACCTCTGCAGTTCCAGAAAATCACCCACCCAGAACAGATTTTCTAGATTTTTTTAATCACTTCTTGACACCTACTTCAATCTACAGCAAACTGTCTGGTAGTAACAGGAAGGTTACAAGTGGTTTTGTAAGGCTTCAACATTCTTTACTCATACATTAAAAAGAAAAAATACTTGTGTGTAAGCAATATAAATGATCATGTATTCATCCTGCATATAATCTGGTCTCCTCACAATCCATCATAAAATGCAGTAGGCTCTGAATCTTTTTAAAGGAAACTTTAAATACAGCATTTTTATTCCTTGCCTCTCTCTCTCCTTCCACTGCTTACACCCCAAGACGGCTCTGTTGCCTCCTTGTTACTCCACCAGACCAATACTTTTACTTCAGTGCCCCTTTTTCAACACTACCATAGCAGCAGGAGACCCATATTAGCAAACCAGAAAGAGGCTATTACTCTGGGCTTTGCTGGTGTTGCAGCCCACCTAGCATTGTAACACTGTCATGAGATTTATCTCAGTAGGTGAGCATCAGTGCTATCCTCCACCCACATGTCCTGACTTATCCCTGTCTACTTTTAGGGGAGCTGAGATTGCCTTTTGCTGTGCATTTCTAGAGCACCCTGCTGGATGAGGAACTAATCCTGACCATGACTCTTGAGTATCACTGACAGATGATACAATTTTCCTAATGAACTGAAACACCATTTAGCAGGATCTTATTTTCTGACTGGAAAGTGTAAATGTATTTTCACTTTTCTTCTGTCTGGTCCTGAGGGAAGGAAACAAAAAAAGACCACAGCAACACTAGGTCCTCAATACCTTATTTGTTGTCTCTTCCCAAAAATGTTCCCAAAGTCTCACATGCTTTCCAGAAGCTAATACACTTGTTATTAGAAAGGAAATAAGAGAACAAAGGGTTTTTCTTTTTTCCCTCTAAAAAAAAAAAAAAAAAAAAAAAATCAGCATGCAAGCTGTATCTACTGTGCCTTTCAGTCACATCATAATCATTAAATCATTTTGCTTGCTGCTCTCCTTAAGAAATAATGTACAGGTAGTATATTTCTAATACAGCTGTGATGGAAAATTAATTAATAATAATACTTATCATTTACTCCATACAGTAATTTTTTGAGCTTAAAAGACTTTTGCAAGCATTATCTAATTAAAATTTGCCTCCCATTTATCTGTTTCAGTTCTCTGGGTAGCAGATAAGTGACTCTAATTATCCGTCTTTAATAGATGGGGAAACTGAGACACGTACAGGTGAAGCTACTTGGCCAAGATAGAGGCAGGTTAGTAAAGGAGATGGATTGTAACTCAGGAATTTAAAAGCACCAAATGATACAAGAACAACATGTCTTGCTCATCTTGTCCCTTCACTTCCTGTCTGCAATATTTAGAATAGTAAAAAGCACTGGTAAACAATGGAAAACAGCATTGTATCAACGTAGATTAAAAGGGCAGAAGAAAATATCTATATCCCAGATTACCAGACCATCTGAAAGAGACTGATTTGAAAAATAACTGTTCATCGCTTTGCCACTGATGTATTCCCTTTGTCCAAAATCCAAGTACCATCAGGAATCCGATGTTCTCATTTTACAACACGACCTGATCTTCTTACATCCAAGTGTGGTAAATGCAGTATGCTTCAGTAACACCTTGGTTTACACCATAAGATAATAGTAGTTTAAGAATTTATGGGTCATACATAAATTCAGCTGTTATCTGGGGCCTGACACATTGAAAACTGGAAAAGCACAAATTCCCTTTCAAGGGCTAATTCATGTTAAGTCATCTTTATTTTCTAAATTATAGGCAAAATCCCATTCAAAGCAGAATATTCCCATAACTACCTTGTTATTAAGGCCTACACTCACACTGTCATTGTCAGGCACTACCAGTGTCTCAGCACTCTTGTAGGTATCATTAGAACTGAGATGTGATCTGCTAATTATGATTTCTTATGTGATCACAAAGATGCTGAAGAGAAAAAAAAAGACCTACTTCTGACACCACTGTGATCACCAAATAGCAAAGTTTTTTGTGGTGATGTGCGAAGAAAACACTCCATATACCTCATTACTATCTGTGAACTGACCATTGTCTGGAAAAGCTGGAGGTTAGATAATACGCCTAGGATGAGCCATGAAACCAAAAGGCACAAGGACATTGTCTCCAATTCAGCATGCTGCCATTGTTCCTTAAATAATTTACTGGAAAGGAATATTATTCAGTACATAAAAGCTGCCAAGACAGCAAGTGAATTAGATGATCTTATAGTAACTGCAACTCTGTTTATCATGGGTGTATCCTGTCACTTCATGGAGAGGCAATAAAGTAGAGCAGAAGTGTCACTCGGCTTCCTTTTGACAAGAGCACTGCTAATATTCTCTGTAACATAAAAACTCTCTCATGAGACATATGAGAAAGGTACGCAGTGACAGAGCAGTGCCACAGCATTCGTCTTTATGAGTGAACTATCCCATCTTCAGTGAAGATGAATGTCAGCAGAGATCAGCCAACGTGCATCACCCAGACGTCTTGTGAATGTGCCTTTCCTCCCACTGTCCTTCAGCTCAGAGACTGCTCTCAATCAGAGTTGTGCAGCAAAAGCAGCTAAGGGCATTCCAAATTCACGAATAACCCCTGGTAAAAGTAATTAGATGAGGTTCCCTTCAAAATCTGCCAGGCCCTCCCCCAAGATACATGTGACTAAGGTCAATAGAAATGAAGTGAGCTGCTTTCACAAAAACACAAGCAGCGTGGTATCACTACAGCAATCCCATCTCCTATTCTGAAAACCATAATCTGAGCAACCACATACATACTTTCTTCATATTCCCTGCCACACTTCTCGAGTGGGAACCTCTTTGATAATCACTAAAATAAAATTATTAGAATTTCAGCAGAAGTGAGGGTGCATGTGTATGGATATGTATGCTTGTGCACACAAGAATACAAGTAAACCTGGAATAAACAGTAGATGGGACAATGAGCAGTTTCCCAAATGAACATGTTGACATATAATCCAATGTAGAGTTAGAAAACACCAAATCAATACAACTCCATTCTCTCTTATATTCTGAACAAGAATCTGATTACTTGCTTAATTGTACAATCATGGCTTAATCTTGGAAGTCAGCTGCTGTTTAATCACTACACAATAACTGTCTTGTTAATGACATGAGAAACCATTGCTATGATAATCAGCATGTAAAGTTCGTCCAACCCGCACCTGGTGATGCTGCCCATTCCGTTGTGCGTCCAAAAGCCAATATTCGAAGCCAGAGGTTACAGGCATGCAAAGGGAAGTCGCTGCACTACAGTACACTAGTTCTTGAGAGAACAGCTCCAGAGGTCAAAAAGGTCAGGTGTATAAGGTTAGTAAGGAGTATTTGGAATAAAATGAAATTGCAACTCATTGTTGCCAACAACTTGCCAGGTTGAAAGAGGATCATCTCATCCTTAAACACACATCTTGTCCCCAAAAAGAAAAGAGATTACAACAGAGATATTTTTTTCCCTCTTCCCCATCTTCAGCAACACAAATTGAGGCTCTGCTACCTCTGTAAGGCAGCCCGCTGTCATTGTAGGGGCTCATTGTCTCATCAAATCCATTTGTGAACATAGCCATCTCTAACATTTACAGCAGAAATTTTAGCTACAACAAAAATACTTCTTATAAGGAGAAAGCCCATTATTTCACTTCAGTTTATAAAATCAGCCTCATCACATGAGCTCATGAAGAAATTAATGTAGTTTGCTACATGAAAAGAAATCAGTTCTGTCCTAAGAGCACAACTTATCTTGCCACAGCCAGTTATTGTTATTGCGTTAACGTCTTTCAGTTTTCATGCATTTCTCAGTCTGTAGTTACTTGGTAGCCCAAGCCCTATATTTTAACTACAAGGTATCTGGGGCAAGGATCAGACTTTTCTTTTGTTTATACATTGCCTAATACAGTACCCACAAAGTGCTGAAACAGTGAGGCATTTTGGTGGTGCGAATTGGTGAATAGGCATCATGACTGAAAAAACAATAGGGGAATTATAAGGAAAAAAAAAAAAAAAAAAAAAAAAAAAACAGGAAGGCTTGTCACTCATGGAACTCTCAGTCCCAGCTTTCAGGTCATGATAGGTAAAGCCAGGATAAGCTACTTAATTAACCCCAAATGCTGCAGTATTTTATTACAAGGTATGTGAGTTTCACCCATAATGCTCTACCAGTTCAATCCCAATTTATGACTTCTTCTTTCCTGCAGAGGGCTCCTCTTCCTGCTTGCCTTGCCCCAGGCTACATCATTCCCAGACATCCCCCACACAGGTACCCCACCAAATACCTTAATCACCCCTATAATTTTCCTGCTTGTTCTATTTTGTCCCCTAACCTTCAACTCTGTCGAGACTAACACAAAACATACCATTTATCCTAGTCCTGAAAACCCATTCAATCTTCACCAGCAAAATAATTATTAAGTGTTGTGGATAACATTTTAGAAGCTTTGAGAAAAACAAAAAGTGTTCATTCAACCTACTGAAACTAAGTCCTGCACTTCTCTTCTTTGACTGTAATAACCAGGATGTATGTATACGGGATCAGTTTGCCATGTGGAAATGAGATACATAGGTGAGAGAATCTCACATGAATCAAGCTCCAGGTCAAATGTAAGTTGAAGATGAGACTGATATAGCGTTTTTCTGAGACTCTGGAAAACTGCAGAAACAACTTGAGACTCAGGTAGTTTAAGTAAGTATCAGCCCTAAGCTTGTCAGAACTGCTTTACACTCCTGTTTTCTGACCCCTGAGACAAAGATAAAAGTTCCCATATGGCAGTGGGTAAGGCTAATCACTATTGTTTGTGCTATCAAGACAAGGTGTCTCCCTTCTAGGGAAGAGAATTCTGCACATGCCTTGTTTCTCTTCAGGCATCTAATTTAGAGATCACACTTTTAACTGTTTCCTGAAGTTGGAAGCACATAACACATAGAACTAACGTTAATTTAGAGACATTTGAAACGTGGCACTAGTGGTTAAAGGTTAACAACATCAATACAGTTAACAGGAGGGGAACTGAGGAGAAGGGAAGCTACAAATTATTAATCAAAAATGCACTTACTTGTAGTAGCTGATATCATGGCCTGCTCGAAGCCAGTGAGGCCTGCCCAGGAGAGCTTCCTTCACAGAATACATAACGAGCTGCATTCCTGCATAAAACAAGATAGTTTCAAATGACATGACTTCCCTGGCTGGAAAAGGCAGGGATGGAAAGGAAAAGGGAAAACAAGAAGGGTCATTATTTTGTCTGTGCTCTCTGCAGATAGCTTATGCAAAGTAAATATGTTTCCCTAAACCCCATGCTTGGTTCTGATGCAACCGTGTCAGTACAAAAAACACTGCCAGAAGTGAGCTGAATTGAGTTCATTAGAAAATAAATTATCCAGCTGGCCTTTGCAGAGGAGAGCTTCAAGCTGCTCTGTTTACCAGCAAACAGAAGAAGGGAGAAAAGAAAAGAGTAAGAATCAACATATCAAACAGATCAGTGATTTGGCTAGTCCAGTATTTCATGCTTGGCTGCACCATTATTGAATCCTTAAGCCTGCCACAACATTAGAGGCCTGTGGTGCACCTAGTAACACACCTTCAGAAAGCGGCAAGCAAAACTAACTGTCCTAGAGTACAATTTTGAACTTTCCATTAGACCTAAATAATACTGATTACGTTATAAATGCTGATAATGATAGCATCTGTCTTTGTACCATATTATACTGGAAGATGACTTCTTCTCGACCTCCAAAATATTACCATTTCAGGCCCCGAGGTATGAGGCTCAGTCCAAACTGCACACACATTTATTCCCAGCTCCATGATGCCAGCCCATTTGCAGGCAGTTTTTCTATCAAATTATTTCACACACCTGCCTGACCTGTTACTGGTACATCATTGAAGCTCTCTGCACTGAGTGTCCCCAGTAAGGTGTGGGCAGCACTGCAAGGAGAGACCAGGCTGCCGCAGGTCAGTTCTGCTTGGTTCTGCAGCAGGCCCCACCACAGCCACAGCTCGGCCCGGCAGTGGTACTGGTGACTCCTCTGGGAAAATGCAATTTAGAGAGGGCAAAACACACCCTTACAGATACTCCTGTCAGATATTTATGCACATCAACAACATGGTGCACAACCCTTCTCTTGACTGTTCTTGTGCTGTGAGGAGGTGGTATTTGAAAATCATTTATCCTGATGATATATTTCTATAAGCATCCATTCAGTTTCCTTTCTTTGTTTAGGTTTCTCTGCTAATCTCCCCAGAGCTTTAAGAGCTGGCAAGCGTTCTGGCAGCAATGCCTTTCCAGCTCACCTTTGGCTGTGGAGTAGCACTAGCTAGCATACAGCTGGGAGTAACCTCTCAATTGCTGTTTCCTGAACCAGAGCCATGTACATAAGCGATCCTGCATTTGGTTCCAGGACATGGGCCACAGTGAGCTGTGGGAGACACAAACCTGCCCAGAAGCCCAGTTCAATAGACAAGGAATACGAGGCTCAAGATCTACAATGCCCTAAGCATTCCAAATTCCAGCTCCTGCCCTTCTCTGAGCACAAAGGCACATACACACTGAACTGCCTCAGAGCAATGATTGATAGTGGTCTGCCATCTTAATTCAGTCCAAAAAGAAAAACAGGTTTTCCTCATGGAAACATTCAGTTTTAAAACACAAATCAGGCTTCTGAGAACAATATCAATATTTTCCAGGGTAGAATTTGTTGGTGGAAAAAAAAGGAAGGAGGGAGTTGAACGCCACACTCCCTGACTTGCTTTGCTCATCATCACAAGTGTTTCATGAAATATCCTTTTTTGCTGGTGTGAGAATTAGATAGTGCCATCTGAGATCACAAGGGAAGGGAAGAAAATAGACTAGTGACCAGGAACTGTAAAGTATTGACACCCATTACACTTTGGCACTACATCATGACTGGAAGCTCCTAGTCTTACGACATGGGCATTAGCACAGGCAAGTGTCAAGGAAATCTAGCAGGAAAGCAATATCTTGTACCCACAGTCTGTGTAAATATTGTGCATGTGCTGGAAAAGGCAGTGAGCCTTGCTCAGCCATGCCAGATAAGCTAGAGCCTGAGTACCTTCTCAAAGCAGCAGAATCAAACCACAGTAGAAATGCCTTAACAAGCCATACAAAACCAAGCCATGGTTTAACTTCATTACATTGAATGGTATTTTCATATTTTTCTTCCAAATATGTATTTTTCATTATACGCTTCAATGTGCAAGTCATGTCCAATTTCAGATACACAAAATGAGGTGATAAATGCTGACAACAGCCAGAATAGCAGATTAACAAGCAACCCTCCACTGGTAAAAGCCAGAATCTCTACCTATGCAGCCACTAGTGGCTGTATTGAAGGTGGCAGTGGGTTTTGCAATGGGAAAGACTTCAAAGTACTTCATAATCAGGGTGCTACCAGACACAGCACTTTTAATGGTGGTAATTCAGGGAAACAGAATAAGATGACAACAAAAAAATTGTTTTCATTTGGGATCTATATGAATACTTGAACTCCAGCCCTTAGGGCTAAAGAGTAAATGCCTTAAAATTCATTATGCCATTCATCCAGACAGTTTCACAAATACAAGTGACAAGTCATTCCAGCTCCCACTGCTATTTGTTTTAGGTACATCGATCCTGAGAGAGTTTCCCTTGTAATGCTGAAAGATGTATCCACAGAGCTTCAGAGGAATGCAGAGTCTGATATTAAGGACTTTCTGAACATTCTGAGTCAGGTCTTGAGCTGGTGTAAATTAACACAGCTCCATGGAAACAAATTTTAAAAACAGCCTCTGCCAGCTCAGAATTCAACCCACAGTCTTCATACAGATGAAATAATTTCTCTACTAAAACAGGCATTGAAAGCTGGAATTTGCCCAGCCTATTTCTAAGCAATGCAACCTTTCTCCTTAACTATGGACTGACAGGAGCTCAAAGACAGCTATTTATTGATTTTTATTTATTTATTTATTTTAATCAGCAGAGGTTTTATGATGTTTGAAGACAGAGATGTCTTTCTGGATAAACCCAAGGAATCATGGATATATGAGCATTACCCACATTTATTTAAATCTTAGAAGAGCTCTCCAGTCCTGTTCTGCTCATTCAATCTCAGCAAATCCTCTTTCTCTCCTCTCCCAAACCCAGTGCCATTCTTTCTCAGTTCTGGTCTCTAACCACAGAACAATGATGAATATTTTTTTCCACAAATCCTCTCTCAATACTCAGTTCACTCCTCAGTCCTCTTGAGGATATAGAAAGGTCCTCTGTCAAATGTAAAATAACTCTTTCAGTGGATTTCAGGGCAAGTAAAATGAAACTTAAAATCTCCCTTTTACTTATAGACATGGAAATTTTGAAGCCTTTACAGCATGAAAAAGATATTAATGTGAACAGAAGAGTATCCCAATTCCTCAAAGACTCATACCATAATTAAACTGGCTGTTGAACTTCTCACAGTTGATAATGTTGAAGCGATAGGGAACTGCTAATTTCATGTCACGGACTTCAAAGTAGAACCACTGGTGATGCTGGTTACTGTTCACATCTGCATTCATAATTAAGTCATACTCAAACCTGTTAAGGAAGACAAAGAAACAGTGTCCATGAACACCCCAATCTGCCACTGAACCTGCCAAGGAGAGCAGGCTATACAAACAAACTCATTAATAACTTGTAAGAGTCAAAGAGCTTCATCAAACCAGCAGCCTCCAAACACATCGTGAAATATTCATCATATTTCAGTCACACAAAAACTTCCTGGGCTCTGCTTTCATACTTATTCGGAACATCTAAATGTTGACAGGCATCAAAACCTCTGCATCATAAAACTTACTTCCCTAGTTGATCCTTTCAGAACCCAGCAAAACTCCAGCATTTCATGCTGCGGACACTGCAGGAGTACTTACTCACGCACTTGGATGGCTTTGCGAAGGTTTCCTGATTCAAACTTGGAGAAGAATGTCAGACAGCCTGGAGTGCCTGGGCTTGAGTGACTGCAGTAAATCAAAGCAAGAATACCTATAGCAGGTTACTTCAAAGACAAGTCCTCACCAGCACCCTGTGTATGCTAGTGCAAGTATTTGTAAGTTTTTTTTTGTTTTTAGTAAGCAAGAACTTTAGAAGTAGCAAGAGATGAGCAAATCCATAATCTTTCTATTCAGTGCAGCATCCTCTACTCTTGCTTAATAATTCTAAATCTCATCTCATTTTCCTTTTCCAATACTCACTTTTGTCCCAGTTCTTATTTACTTTCTTTATTCCTGTTACTTTCACAGCTGACTTATTCCCATTAGTTCATTAATTACACAAGGCAGCTCTATGCAAGCTTTCCATTTACTCTTCCCACATCTATATTTTTTCCTTCTCCTAAAGCTTGGAAACCCTTAAAATCATATTGAACAACTTCACAATTTATGTTGTTCAAGGTTGAACACAACTCTGTGTTCAATTCTTGTATTCAACTCTTGTGTTCAAGTCTATTCAGCCTAGGTGTCACTTCAGGGTGGGGATGGACTATCTGGATTCAAAGCTGTACTTCAGAGTTCTAACCTATGTGTCTACTCTAAATCAGCACATGTAACGCAGACATATCCAGAGGCACCATGCAGTCCCTTTGGTTTGTTGATTTTCTTATTCTGTCAAAAAGTTTTGAGGCACTCTTAGACCAATATACTGGACTTCCAAATAAATCCTTTCCCCAGGGTCATGTTCCAGGAATCTACTCCTCCACTAGACGTCTCCTGTTGGGCTTTACCTCCTAGGTCACTTCTTGTATACCTTTATCTGAGGTAAACCAAGTAAACCACGTACTGAGCTCCCTTCTTAACCCAGAACTGACTGACTGTGCCCCTTAGCTGCAGCATTCAGTTTATGTTACCCACCTGGGCTCATCTAGATCATAAACAGTTCTGCCTATCACATCACATGGCTGGATTAAGCGGCGAACATCATCCAGTACCTTGTCCCTACAAAAAAAAAAAAAAAAAAAAAAAAAAGAATTGTAAGGACACTGTGAGAAGTCTCAGTACATGGTAATCTTCTGGAAGAAATATGAAGAGGCTTAGGAAATTCTTTTGAAGGACTGGTAAGAAAGAGGATTTCCATGTGCTAATTCCAGGTGAACATCATCTGTATTTATTTAACCAAGAGAAAGCTCCTACTCCATTCCCATTACCACAACCTTCCTTTTGGATTAAATGACTGATTCTGTACAATTTTTATTCTCTGCAGTATTCTGCCAAGTCTGATTTATCCCCAGTTCTTCCCAGTCAATCTCAGTCTTCCAACTGGCCAGCCTTTCCCCATGAGAAAATACCTTCTGTAAACTATAGACCTAGTAAGGCTGTCTCACCATGAATCTTAACTCCAAATGAGGCTAATTTCTACTCTTTATTAAACTGAGGTTCTCTGATTCCAAAAGAAGTTTAGATGTGAAATGCCAGAAGTACTTTCTGACCTTTGCAGCAATCATGTTATGCCCTGAAACAAGATATGATGATTTCCATTTTAGCTGTATCGTTACACATGTTATTATAAGCATAAAAACAAAGCTTTTAGAACAACAGCACAAGGAGATGGTAGAATGAATTTGCCTCTAAATAAGACTTTTAGATTTTATATTTTTGGCAGAAAGAATTCTCTCTCAAGAGGTCAGAAATTAGTAGTCTTCACAAATGCCGTTTGGTTAGTGTTGATCAACTTTGAAGTTTATCTCAGAGCCCTGTATGTTCAGTCTCTGTTGTCTGGTAATAAATCCCTATGCTGCTAAAAAGAAATGTAAAGTCATTGCATGCAGCTACACATGGAACAGGGAAGGGAAAGGGAAAGGGTCATTATAGGAAGAATTTTCTTTCTCAGCACAGCTTCAAAACACAGTTTTCCCCTCCATTGTAACCTGAAATGACATGAGAACAACAGAAACCTCTAGCAACGTGCCAGAGGGAAGTCTTGTTTTCTTTCTTGCTGCATGTTGCATGCCATATATGATGTCTTTTCCTAGACTTCTGAGCAGCAGGGAAGGAAAGCAACCTACTTGCCTTGTCCAAGCTGCTGCTCTCTCTGGCTCACAGAGGACTTTCCAGAAGAGTCATTGCTTATACCCTCACCACAAACAGGTACATGTGCAAGAGGACGAGAAGCAGCTTCTGGAGGACCCCACAAAGCAAGCAGAGAGCAAGAGACTCAGCAAGGAGGGACACAGCAGCAGAAGGGTACAAAGGAAGATTCCCAAGAACAACCTGACAGACACACAGGTCTAAGGTGACAGAAAGGATTTTTCCTCAAAGAACAAGAGGGAACATTTTGTTGCAAGCATTAAAGGTGGCTGGATTAGAAGAGTGAAAGTAAAAAATAAAAATAAAAAATAATTTAAAAAGTATCCTGAAAGAAAAATAAAAAAAAAAAAAAAACAGTCTTCTGTCTTTCTAAAGTGAATTTGTTCCTATTTGTGGAAAACAAATTTCCTTTCTTCAAGAATAAAATGTAAATGAAAGCATCCTGCTCTGCGGCCTATCTCCTTGTGGCAAATGGTCCAAAATTTGTTCTATAACTTCCTAAGAAATTCAGAAATGTGACAGTCAAAACCTAATTATATTAAAGCACAATCACCTTTGAACCCCATACTGCCGCTCCAACATTGGCTTGCCATAAGGCGGTGGCTGGTGACCCCAGAAATCAGGGAATGCCAAGTCTTTGTAGGCTGGTATGGACTTGATACGTTTTGCCCTGGCTACATAGAAGTGAGGGTTATGGAATGGGATGTTCCCTCGGTGCTCCTCCAGAACGTTTGTCACTATGTCTGAGGTCTCCCGTCTCTCTCCAGAACTAGGATCAGCTGAAGCCTCACATTCAGGGTTAAATGTTTTTTTGTACCAAGCAGTCTCTTTTGGGAGGGGACGCAGAGTAAACACATGAGTCTTGGCTGGATTTTCCTTTTCACAGGAGTCTGTATTTTGGACTGTTTCTATAACGTCTCTCTCTTCATCAATTATATCGCATTTGCATTTCTCTTTCTTTGTCCAGCTCTGCAGTGGAACTTTGAAATTCTTCTCTCCTGGATCTGGTCCTGCCTCTGTGGCGCTTTGGTTCCTCCATCTGTAGTTTGGATGTTTCACAGAATTGTCACTTGGAATTAAATGAGAGGGAGTGGAGGGAAAATTTTCAGTCCTGTCCTCCAAGCTCTTGTTTTCTTCAGACTCTGATTCAAGCTCCTTTAAATTTAAAAAGCAGAAGAAATTAAAAGAAACTAAAGACAGATTGTTCCTCTTTCCAGAGGAATCTTTTCAAGGAAGAAAGAAAATATTTACAAATCTCCCAGAACTGTACTTATCCAATAAGACATCCAAAGTAAACTCAGCCCATGGACCACCTGCCAGAATTTCTCTATCCACAAAGCTGTATCAGCAGTAGTTCTCAGTATATAAAGAGGATCAGACTGAGTCATCTAGATGAGTCATCTCCAACCAAAACCAATTGTTCTAACAAATTAGGGAAGATAATTCACAAAAGGCTGCCTTCATTACAGCAGGCTAAAAGAAAGTTAATCTATCTTGCAAAACTCTACCCCTGCCTTTATGCAAGAGTATAATTTAAACCTATTTATTTACTTAGGGTCATAATAAACGTGACAGCACCATATGTATAGGTGCTACATTAAGACAATGGCCCTTCCCAGATTCATATTTGAATCACAGCTTTGAGCTCTCCTAAATTCTCTGAGACTTTTAGCAAGTGCAACACGCTTCTTCATTTCTTGTCCCAAACTGCAATAGAGCAATGATTTGAACTGTGCATTTCACTCAGGGGCAATGCAATCTTCTCCATCACTTCCTTCAAACCGTTAGTTGACAGTGCTTATTTTCCACATCTCATTCTGATCTTGATATTGCTGTTGAAATTGCCAGCAAAGATACAAATTATTATCTGACAGATTTCTCATGTGGCAATTGATTCAGTAGCACTTAGTTAATCCATACCCAGCCAAATGTGCACTAAACAACATCACTCCCTTTCTATCAGTCTTGATTCAGGCCAATAAGCTGCAACAAAAAGTCTTAATCTTTTTTTTTCTTTTTTTTTTTTCTTTTTTTTTCCCCTCCAGTCCCATGAGGCACCTAGGTTTTCTTTTGCAATTGTCTTCAGGTTCTCTCTTGTTATTACTCCCTTTCAAGTATTTCTTAACCTCTTGAGTATTCAGGAGTAAAGGAAGTCATGTTACGTACCTGGAAAGTATGGAAAAGCTCTAGGCACATTGCTTCGTATTGTCCAAGCTCTTCTTCTGGCCGGTCAAGTACTGGCCTTGATCTCAATTTGTTAACATCTGTCTCCAAGTCATAATCCTACAAAAACAGAATTTAAAAAGTACATATATTGAACATGTCCCACAAAATGACTGTAAAAGTATTATTCTGCTTAACATTCTCTGTTTCTAATGACATCATATGTTTACAGCCATTCCTCCCATATTCATGAAGGTTGTTGAAGTCAATTCATGGAATGGAAAATAGAGGCACAACAGGAGAGGCTAGATGGTGAAAAAGAGGAATTTGATGTTTTAATATTCAAGTACATACCTAGAAGTACTGTTAAAAACCCAAACACTTAGTTTTCAAAAAGTATGTAAGACCCACTCACTGAAACTTGAGCCTATTTATAAGCAGCTCAGCTTGAGAGGTTCCAAAATAAGAGACACCAACTGCCACTAATTCTTTTCAAGCATATCAACCATTCTCTTTATGTCATGAAAACCAAGTATGTCATTCCAGAGATAAATGGTAATATTTTAGAGAAATGATGATTTAAAAAAATGTATTTTCACCAAGAAAATTCCCCAAATATGTCAAAGGAATAAAATGGCCTCCCAGGCTATCAGTGAAATTAGCAAGCTTGATGCTTGTACCTTTGATTTAGATAACCAAATGGTGTCTCTGAGCACCTACTGATCAAACAGAAAAGGCCCACCTCAGTATCACTGAGCTTGCAGGAACCAATTGCTCATATTTTACATTCCCGTCTCATTTCTATCAATAGCAATCTTTAAAATTCTTGCCCAATCCATCATGTATACTTTCCTTTTAATATTATTATTATTTTATATATGAAAAAACACTTTTAGGTAGTTATCAGTGAGACAGGCATAAGTAATGTATCTGAAACTTTCACATTCAAAAGCAACTACAGAGGATCAAATTGATGTGCATCCCCCTCCGTATCAGATTCCAGAACCAAAAAGAAGCTGTGCCAAGCATTCCATCATTGCATAACTAACCAGGAAAAGATGAGGCAAGAATGAAAGATGGAGACATGACGTTATGGAACGGTCATTACAATACAGCATTATTTTAATAATTCGGCATGCATTAGTAAGTGTGCACCACCAAATGCTAGCAAATAACTTGTTCACTCCTGATAAGTAGACTAGTTTCTGAAGGTGTTATCAGATTTATTGTTTACCCTTGGATGCAAAAATGTCTATGGTGTTTCAAACCCCGAGCCACAGCTGTATTTCAGAGCAATTTGAACAGTTTTTTGGGCATATTTTAAATGGCAGTGAGAGCCTCTGAGCATCTCAACTCAAAGTATCTGAGGTCAGTTCAGAAGGATTTACCATCAACAGCATAATGCAGAAAAAACTTCAAACTTGATGTAGATCCGTTTTTGAGGCAATAATTTTGGTTTTTGTAGAATTGTCTGAACAGTCACTGATGGAAGCGTAGAGCCAAGTTTGTTTGGTATTAGTATGCATGGCTAGCTACAGGCATGTTTGTAAGCCATCTTAGCACCAGGAAACACTGTGCAAATGATATCTCATACAAAAAGGTGATCTGAAAGTTCATTATTCATTCCCTTCTTGTTTTCCCTTTAGAAAGATTTGTCATGGGAGATGTATGACCAGCACACCCAACAAATAGTACTTAAAACTCATTCAGAGTAAACTTTGGCAAAAACAAACAAAACAATGCTCACTTCTACTCAGTAAATCCTTGTGAATAATGAAACAGAAGAGAGGCATATAGGCTCTGTTTCTGAATGAATAACTACTTAAAGAAGGAGATAAATTCACAATAAACCTTACTCCTAATGAGCATCTTGACAAGCTCTAATATATAGATAATAACAGACAGGAAAGTTAGGACACTATGGTGTGAACTAATGGTATTGTTTTGTTTTGTTTCTGTTTTTACTTTTCTCAGTGGGTGACATACCAGTTTAATACTTGAAGAGAAAAAGAGGGCAACTAATGATATGGCTCTTTCAGACGTCTCAATCACATCTAATTAGACTTCATTTCATTTGCAACTTCATTTCTTTTGTTTTCCTTCCCCAAACACTTTCTGTGGACAAGACTTACTAGCAGCATTCACTAATTCACATTTTTGTGTGAGCTTGTATGTATCTTCAGAACAAAAGTTTGTACTCATCCTCAGCTGACGGTGGGTTGTTGTTGTTGTTTTTGCCAGTTAGGCCATGTCAGAGAGCACAAAGGGAGAAATAAGAAGTATTGAATATTTCATTTTATTATTTGTTTTTTTTTTTTTTTTGCAGCAGCAGCAGCAGCAAATAAAGAAGGAATCTAAGTTCAAATGCCCCAGGTGCAGCTTAATATAGGATAGGTGAATACAACAAATATGCTCTGATGTGGGAAGGAAAAGAAGGTTAGTCTTTCCTGGGTGATAATTCTTTTATCCTCTACCGCCTAGGTGTTGTGACTGATTTACAATTAGAGAAATCAAAGATCACTCATTTATGCCTGACTGTGCATGTGATGCTAACAGTCACTGGGCAGTGTCAGGAACAGAAAAGTCACCAAACCTGTACCTGGGTCACAAGCCTGGCAATTAATACAATGAACATGGGGGCTCTTCAGTGAAAGGCAGTCCTTTCTCTTCGTTCGAGTATTCTTCTTTTTTTATTCATGTACTTATGAGACTACATACATATCTACATTCTCTGCTTATATGGTTTATCAAGATATCAAAATAGACAATGAAATGTTTTATTTTGCAGTATATGGACGATAAAGGAAATTGTTTTTTATATACCTACTTCCTCCGCACTCTCCACGTCGCCTTTATCCAGATCTTTTTCTACCTCTTCCTCTCCATCACTTTCATAGTCATCTGCAGAAGCAAAACAGAAGTAGAGGCAAAAGGGTTCAATCTAATATCCCTCTCGGGTCCTCCAGAGAAATATGAGCAGTCTCTCGCATGCATGGCTCACATGGCTTCCAACTATAACCCATCACAACCCTGATTAAAGCAGATCCCATTTGTTAATCTAATATAAATGAATTTGACACTAAAATTCCCTGTTTTTAAAGCTCTGTTCTCTTGGAATCAAGCACTGCCTTTCAAAACCATGACAAATGTCACCACAATATGGATCCAGCTCATATTACAAAGCAATAGAGATTTTCTGCTCGGCTGCAGTGGTATTACAGGATAGTCTTAATCCATGTTATCTAGATTAGGGTGTTTTACTGTCATCATCATTATTGTATCTGAGTATCTTCCATGTGAAACTGAAAACAACAGAGAAATTGCTTGTGTGTATCATGGAGTTTGCTGTCTCTGTTTCTGTGGAGTGGCTGTCCTGCCTGTGCCCGCGTTCTTATTTTCATCAAGTGCTGAAATATATCATTTACTCAAGCAATTTGCCTGCTATCTGCTTGTATTTTAGAAAAGGGAAAGGATCATACTTCCTGCAATTCTTTACTGAAATAGTTGCAAGGCAGCATTATCCCCACAGTCATATGCAGGTACCATTTCTTCCCTTTCTGTTGTTGTTATGGGGCAATGGCATTTCCAGCCTCTGCCATACCCTATCTGTTCTGTTATTATTTTGGATCATAGAATAGTTTATTTCCTTTGGTCCTTTTAATCTTCTCTGATCTATTCTCCTAACAGAATCTCAAAGCCTCAAGAAGATGTGGAATTGGTTTCATACTTGCTGAGCGCCACTGTAGGCCACCAGACTAATTTTAATTACAAAACTCAGGACTATGCTGCCAAGACTCCCTTCCCCAGATCCCACATTTAATTCTTATGTCATGCTCCTTTTCCTCCTACCAAACTCACCCTTCAGCAATTTACCTTCAAATCCCACACATGGAGGTTCAGTCTTGACATTCCCAGGAAGAGGGAAGGAATAGGAACTTCTTACTGACACCACAGGCAGAGGCTCCTTGGGGTAGCACTTTCTTAGAATCTGAGTCACAGTGGTTACGATAGGATCCAGATTTTTGCAAGATAAACAGTCCTGTGAACCAAAAGAAAGCAATGTTAAGAACGGGTTGTTTCTTACTGTCATCCTGCCTACTGCACATGATCTCCCAGAGACATTCTTCTGATTGGAACATGCATTTGTGACGTTTGTTCATCATCTTATGTTATTTGTTTTGTTTTTGATTTTTTTTTTGAGGTTGGGGGAGGGTGTGGAAGCTTAAAACTGGTAGGTGCACTACCCAGAAAACCATTCATACTTCCCCCAGTACAGCACATTTATTGTATCTATACAGCCTTCATCAGATTGTTGAATCTATGCAGCATCCTTCTGAAATTTACAGCTTGTACCATGCTTATGAGCATGCTTATATCTTTATCAAGTTGGACCTACAGCTTAGCCCACCAGAACAGGAAAGTAATTCAAACAGCAAGAATGTGCTATAAGGCAAAAAATAAATATTAAAATAAGTTCAAGTACCATTTAAAAGTGTTCGCCTCCCTTCAGCACAGTTAAGTGGAACAGACAAAAGGGCAGAGTAGACACTTTGGGCCACTGTCTCACAGACCATAGTTAGGACACTGGCTAGAGAAGAAAAATTCAGCAAAGCAAGGAATGGGCCAGAAGAACAAAGTGCTTCTTAATAAGCAAGAACAGGAAAATTACTGTGTTGATTTTTTATTTTTTTCTCCAGGATTTTATTCTGTTTTCTCATGTATGATTGAACAGCATTAAAAGATTCAGTGGGATTAACCAGGATTCCTGTAGGGAGACTAGAAAAATCATCTAAAGCTGACATGCTTAGAAGACTCACTACAAGAATCTTAATACATATTTCTAGATCTCTGGCTGTTATGAACAAGGGTGAGAGAATAGACAATCTTGAAAGCATCTCCAATGAAAGTCCTATTGTTGCTAGAGAGAAAGACCAAGGAGAATGGTTTCTACTTCCAGTTCTTCAATTTATTCACTCTTTCATATGGTGCTTGAGTCCCTTAATTTGCTTGTTATTGAGAGAAAGTTAAGAAAATTTTGCCTGCACATGGGAACAGAATAAATCTTGACTATAGTTTACTATACTATATAGTTTACAAGGCATATCTTACTAACTAAAAATGTTCTGTTTTTACTAGAACACAAGACTGTAAATGACTGCCTTGGGCTAGCCATCTTTACTTATTTCAAAGTGCATTGAGCTAGTCAAGAGCAAGACATGTTCATACTGACAATGAATTTCCACACATGGAGTTATTCAAGAATACTGTTTTGAAAGTCATTTTTCTATATAACAAATTAACTTACAAATGCAAACAAGCCTCTAGATACCTTACAGGGAATCTGTGGGACTGCTTTCATTACTGATCATAAATTGCTCTGAGATTCCAAGATAACATGGTTTACGGGTGACTGCAAAGTGTTGCATCACTGTATTGGAAAGCATTTTTTATTTTGACAACTGAGAAATGGAGAGGTTGCTTTGTATGCGTGCAAACTACCCCATTTACTTTGTAGGGGAATATTGTGAATGAGGAAGCATAGTGAATCCTTAGCTCTGAAACCTCATGTAAAGCTAAACTGAATTCAGGGGATCTGCTTTTCAGCATCTGCAGTTAATCTTTCCACCTTTGAAACTGTAATGTTCTTACCAAGATATGATGATGTGTATGTGATATATGAAAAAAAAAAAAAAAAGTCTTCAATATTACACTAAGGCAATAGATAAAGATTCTAATGGATGATACCAGGAATACAGAGGGGAGCATAAAGAAGAACATGAGTGACATCTCATATGGCTTCCAGACTCCTCCTGATGCCTCGCATCTTGGAGAGACACTAGAAGACTGACAATATGCCAAAGATGAAAGGAGGGAAGTTTGAGCTTTGAATCTGTTAACCTTGGAAACTCCCCTTCCAAGATCAACCTATTAGCACACAGTAGAAAAGAGTAACTGGGGGCCCCTGAAGCTCTAATTTCCGCTCCACTTCTAACCTTGGGAAGGATTAGTGTTCTGAGTGTTCACTGGATACTTAGTATGTCATTTCCTGTTTATTCGCCCAATGTGACCCCACATTTGCACTTTTTGTGGTGTTGCTTCTAGGCTGAGCTATCAGGAGATGTTAGCTCAGAAAGGAACAAGGGCTGTAGAAAGCACTTGAGAGGGAATAAGCTGACATCTACCCTCAAGCGACTGTTGCCATGCACCCTACTGGTTTCTGCAGACCAGGGACTCTTTATGGAGAGTCCGCACTCCCTGCAAGCTCTGCTGACTGTGGTCACCATCCCACCTGAAGGGAAGGTGGGAAAAAAAGAAAAGCCTGCCATCCTATCATCTACTGCTGCTAAGAAGTATCTTTGTCACAGGAGAATAGTGATAGAAACAGTGGAAGAGCAGATACACAGGATATCAAGGCAATGAATTTTCTAGAGAAGGGGACAGATTTTTCATCCTGCATGTGATGGTTCTGAAAGGAGATAAAGCACTGGCCATTGAGAATGACAATGAAAACATTCCTTGGGCAATCCCATGGGTCAAGAACTAAAGGATTCTCTGTGCAGGACTTCTCCAAAGGAGGCTAAGGAAGTAAGCTCAGGACTATATAATCTTTCTTTATGGACCTACACTGTCTTTCCTAAGATTAAAATTGGGCCTCTGTAAAAGCAGTTCATACATTTTGGAAGTTAAACAGTTGGACTTGATGATCTTAGGAGTCTTCTCCAACCTAAATGATTCTATGTTCATTATTAACAAGAGTCTGACTAAATCAACACTCCTTCATGGAAAAAGTGTTTCAGTGCAGTTATCCATCTGAATACCCAGAAAGAAACATGTCACAAAACCCCTCAAAAACTCTTCTGTGGAGACTCCGCACTGTGCTTCAGAAGAGGCTGTCCAAGCAGACAGCTGGATCCACAAAGGAGGAGGAAAAAAAATCACTAAAGAGTGAACTACAATTTCTGTGAGGCTCAGCAGAGATTAAAATTAGTTGTAAACTGAAACATTTTCATTTGACTGAAAAATGTCAATACTTTTTATTTAGACATCATCTTTTTTTTTCATAAATATTATACAAATCCAGAATAAGACCAGCGCTCCCTGCAGGACGAAATGTCTAGTTTTCAATAGAACTCTACAGAGTGAGATAGGACCCAGCACTAACTACCAATCCATCTCACTTAAGCACAGGAGCATCATTTACCTGCACACTCCTGAAGAGAATCTCCATACCTCGGGAACCAAGGAAAGTCTCCCTGCCCAGCTGGATATTGGTGATGTGCTTTAGGCAGAGCAGGAGACCCCTACGAATATAGATGTAGTTGTTGGAGATGTCATTTTGATGCCAGTCTTGATAGAGTCTCAGCAATCCACCCAGGTAGCCTCTGTTCACTGCCCGTCGGCTGTTAGATTCTGAAATCAAAGAAAAAAGGCTGAAAGAAAAGGCAGAAACTCTCTTGACTACTCATTTTGTTTGATAACCATGTGGCTACTCAGTGCTCAGAAACCCAGATTTTTACAGCTCCGCTTTCTCACCCAATGGACACAACTAATTATTTTGTTACTAGAGTTTAAGATGTTCTTTGTCAAGTTTGAGCTAGGTTCTTGGAATTGTAGAAATGTCTCCTGTCTAGGTGAAAACAGTTGCTCAGAACCCTAAAGAACAACAGTTTTCCTTTAAGCAAACCAGGCCTGGCATAGGCACAGAGTTCTTATCTCCTTCCAAGTGCTAACAAACCTAACCCAGCTCACAGCACCATAAGCATTTCCAAAATTAAGGAAGTTATTGAGGACTGAGAGTAGCTAAAAAATAAGATTAGTTGATAGCTGATCATACAGTCTTCAAATAGCACTATATTTCAGTCCAGACAGAACACCTTGATGAGATCAACAAATACAGAGGTCTTGTAGCTGTACTGTCACAGCCAGTGAAGTTATATTTAATTTCGAAATGCATTCCCACACATACATGTATAGTGAAAGCCATGAGTCAACTGATGCTGGAAAATCGTAGCCCTTCTCCTAAAATCATGAGGCTAGATAAAACCCATGGTATTTAAAAGTTAACAAAATACCAATATGAGCAACAGCAGTTTCAGCTTCTTTTCCATTTTTTTCTGGTTCTGAAAAAGTTTAAAGTAATGTTCAGATTACACTTAATTTTTTTTTTTTTTTACTTCACAAAAATGATTTTTTTAAGTAAAAGATAGGTTTATGTAAATATAAGAGTAATGATGCAACGTTCCCTTAATCGTGCAGCTTCAGGATACGGGGCTCAGAGAAGGTTATAAAACTTGTGATAAAATATAAGTTCTTCCACATGACTGCTCTAAAGCACATCCCTTCACCCACAGTGCCCCCTGCCCAGCCCCACAGGACAAACATGAAGCCATACTAGACTCTAGGCTCCCTTCCTTCAAGTCAACCCTGTCTAAAGACACTTTCCTGACTGGTCCTGACACTCTTCACTGTGACACATATTAGAAGCTGTCAGAAGCTCGCTAATCAACCAAGGGGTCAGGTAGCATATGTGAGACTGGAGCTCAGCTCCTTGAATACCGATCAGCATTTGCAGCTCACAACAGATGGCTCTTAGTATGGATTCTCCAGAGCTAGTAGGCTCCAATTTATTTCCAGTTCATTAAACAAAGAGCTAGAACCTCTCACAACTGGAACATTAAAGTCATCAGTGAGGATTTACAGGACAGGAAAAGAGGAAAAAAAAAAGTGTGGGGGGGGTAAGATTCTGGATGAAGAAAATGAAGAAAGAGAAGCCATGGAGAGAATAACCAGAAAGCAGCTAGTAGGCAGCAGACCTCAATCCCAGCAACGCTATGTGAAAATATTGGAAAGGGAAAGGAAGATGTGAAGTCATCTCAATTTGCTCTCAAGGGTACGTCACAAACTTTACCTCGAGATGGTATTGGAGGGTCTACCTGGTCTCACCCCGCATTTTCTCTCTACCTTTGCCATCACAAGGCAGGAAACAAAAGGTGTTCCAGACCAGCAAAAGTTTGCTAACTTATTGTAATCCTGCTTTGCATCTTCATACCATCCTGTCAATGTTGACATGCCGCTGCACTGACCTGCAGGTCCCAGAGGTATTACTTTCTTATACCTTATGCACAGCTATGCCAGATACCTACATTGCAGTCTACATCCCTCTGTAGCACTTTATCCCCCTTTTAACTTTCTCTCTCTCTCTACCAGTACAGCTTGTATTCTGGGGGCTCAGTGGTGGTTAGCATGTAGGTCATCCTTTTCCTTTGACCTTCACTCTGTTTCTTGTTTCTATTTGTCTTTCTGCTAGAACACTTTAATTGCTTGAGAATCCTTTATCAATCCCAATGATTTTATTCATGATTTCCTGTTAATCCTCAACCAGCTGTCATGTTTACTAACCTGTAGGATGACCTGCCCCTTAAATCAGTCAATCTTCCTTGAAGGATTATTCAGAGAGCTCTGTAAAAGTCAATAAGTATATAAAACATGACAAGAAGAGTCAGGCAGTGCAAGGTAGGGACAGTTTAGATCAGGCTCAGACCCTCCCTTAACTGTTCAGAGGCAGATGAAATTGGACTACATTTAAAGATTTACAGCTCCTGGCATTCACCACTTGAAGTCCAAGCTTTCTGTGTCAATGTTAATAGGGTGAGGGAAATACTGGAAAGCATTATAGATAGAGTTGCTTGGGGAAGTTAAATAGAATTCTATTGTAGACAGAATAGATAGTGTAGATATGCTGTAGATAGAAAGCGTGTTTGTGAGGTTTTCCTCTATTTCAGGTCAAAATTTCACATTTGGGTTCTAGCTCCATGGGGGGCAGAAAACAACTGTCCCATTTCTTATCAGCCTCATCATTAGATGAAAAGCACAGAGAAAGCTGAACAAGACGGTTTTGTTTCCCTCTTTTTTTTTCCCCCCATATAGCTTTTAAGAAAAAAAACAGTCACTTTGAAAAGTGAAGCTGAGGCAGTCTGTTCTTCAAGGAGATGGGAGAGGCAGGACTATGGTTCCCTCAGCACTTTGATCAGAAGCAATGAGAATTACTTAACTGAAGGGGAAAGAAAGTATTCATTTTGTTTCTCTGTCTCATTCCATTGATTCTCTTCTGCTCTCCTGTGTTTTCAGTGTTTTTTTTTCTTCCAGATTTTTTCAGTTGTATAGTCAATAAAGTAGCAAATAAATGAAGGAGGAAGTATGCCAAGATCTCCAGAAGGCAGAATGGAAAAAGGAGGCCTCCCCACCTGTCTGTGTCTGTTGGTGCCTTCATCTATGGATGCACCTGCTTGTCTATCTGTCTATATATTGGCACAAATACAGATGGTGGAAATGAATCATACAGGTACAAGCAGCACTGCACAGATTTGTAGGCAGCAAGAACTCACCCCTCCTGGAGTGAATATGCATGATCCTTGTGGTAAGTGGTAAAAACATCCTATGACTTTTTGACCCTTTTTGTTTGGTTGATTTTAAAAAAAGTCTATTACCTTCTTGGGTCTGCCAGGTATGTTCAGTGAAAATGGAAGTTCTCCTGGGGAACTTACAGGAGTGCCCAGGCATGATACTTCACATTGTAATTCATGGTTGGTTGGTTTGTCTTATGGCATCCCTGAGAGCAGGTCAGTCCTCACCACCTTCCCCAAACCTGCCACTCACACACTGTTTTCTTTACAGGAGTTTCAGTCCTACCCCATGAGACCTGGACAGGCACTATGAAAACACCCGGTGTGGTCTTAATTTCACTGCACATCCAGAATTGATCATCCACTTCGGCTTCCAGGGCAGTGCTGCTAACCATTGAAAATAGTTGTGTTGTAGTGACAGAGTAGCTGGCCTGAACAGTCTGTTACGTTAGCTAAAAGCATGTAATGTGGATGCACAGCCAGTATGTGAACATAGCAAACAGAACTGCACAGAGGTTAACAAGGGGCTTACACTACAAAGAAATCCACAGTTTTGAAAGAATTTTGATTTTGCGTTGAGGGTCAAAGACAGATTCTAAAGCCAGGCTTTGAACTTATGACTGACAGTGTTTTTCTGAACATTTCTGAAGCCTTTCCTTGTATCCCAGTCCCCTTTGAAGTGTTTGCCAGGAACACAAGGACCACTGGAAAACATGCAGTATATTTAATCACAAAACTGAATTACAGTCATCCTGAAATATGATGAGCAATGCACTGCTTACCAGGCAGAACAAAGAGATATTTATCTTTCTGTCTATCTATTTAAATCTCTTTGTTGATGCCACTCAGCTGATTCATTATGCCAAGAGCATACATTGCTACGGTTTGGAGATAAAACTGCTCTGCTAGATTAACCCCATGGCCCCTAAGGGAGTGAAAGGAGTAAGAAAAGCTTCAGTTCCCCTACTCTGCTCCACATATTGTCTCTTGGGAATAAAAGATGCAAGATACCTCCCACAGCTAAGTGAAAACATCTATTGTATTCTGTCATTGTGAAACCGCTTTTGCTGGAGACAAACATTAGGGTTTCCTATGACAATCAAATTTATCGTCCTCAGAGAAATGCAGTCACCCATCAAGTGGTGGGATGAGTCCATACCCAGTGGGTTTTTACAGTTCCTGCAGTTCCAGCAAGAAGCTGATATTAGGTTCAGCTCTTTCAGAAGCTGAAAACTAATTATGCCCTGTAAGCTTCACAACCATCCTAAGATGGAATGCACTGGAGCATTTGGAACAGAGGTATTGCACTTGCACAAAGGTAGACAGGATTTGTAAGCACATAACTACCGTGTCTGCTCCTAGACCAGGAATCAGCCATGAGCTTAGTATCAGTACAAGAACAATCCATTCTTTCTGCTCTGATTTTTTTTTTAGCTCCAGCTATTGGCCAGTTCAGCAGCAATCATGCAAATTGTATCATGACATGATTCTTCTCTAATTGGCCTTTGTTGCATTATTCATATATAAAAATTAAGCAAGCCAGCCCCTTCAAAAATTTTTGAACTAACCCCAGAAGGAAAGTGACATTCAAAAAGATCCTTTTCTCCTTTATTTTTCAGTTTCACAGCATCCTCTGGCTGTAACTTAACAGAAAGCCAGAAAAAGAAAATTTGCTTAAGATTTCCAGGTTGATTTTTCCTCAAAGTGGTTTAGAAAGAGTTCTAATAAGGATGTTAGAGTTTGGAAAGCTTCCCCAGATTTGGCCACTGAATTCTCTCAAGCCTGATCATCATTAGAGGCACAAACACTGCCTATGCCAAGACACAGGCAGCAAGCAATCACTGCTAAGTATGTCAGAGACTAGTACAGCTTTTGTCAATTTACCTCCATTATACCCACCCTCAGGAACAAAACGGTGGGAAGTTGCCATGCCCTGGGAGCTGGAGCAACCCCTCTTCTCTAGGGCACTGAGTTAATTTCTGCCTGGGACACCTTTATGAATGAACAGCAAATCCTGAAGGGAATTTAAACAAGGTTCAGTTTCCCTCCTTCCCCATCAAGTGGCTCTTCTCAAAGAAGCTTAAAACAGAATCAAGACTTATCTGCGTTCTGAAATTCAGGAAGAAAACTTCAGCACAGAACTCATTCTGGAAAGTTATGAAAGGAACTATTTGCAAATTTAACTCTGATCACGGTATCCTACAAATTGTGATTATAGGTTTGGGGCCAGACTAATAATGGAGTCTGAATCCACAGGTGGGAAATGAAGTCTTAAACCCATGGCGAGAAATGGGTACCTAGCAAAATACTAGGCAAATCACTGATGGGGTGCTGTTAGCTACAGCAATTGACATGGTTTAAGCATAGGGTTACCTTGACTCACAATCAAAGACCTGTGTCAGTCTCTTGAAAAGTATTAAGAATTCAGACAGAGGGTGCAGGTATTTCAGAAACTGTAACATGCTTGTGTGCTAGAACACTGCTTTCTGCTCCTCACAGTTACTTACCCCTACTTGATGCTAGCATAGAAGGAAAAAAACAACACTGATTATTTTATCCCGACAGCCATGAGACATAATCCTTATGCTTTGATTTAAAAAAAAGTGTGAAAGGTTAAAAAAGGTTAGTTGACAAAAGAATGAGGTGGAAATAGCAGGAATTGAGAGATGAAAGTCTGGGGAAAAAGGGGAAGAGAGGATAAAAATGACAAAAGGAGGAAGGGAAAATATACAGTAAGAGGGGAAAGACCATCAGCAGTAACTACAGTTAGCACACAGAATTGTATTGATAGAAGAGGCATGATCAGGGGTGACCACAACTTGTCTCATTAAATTGCTCACCACATTTTTACTAGGCAAGCATTGCAACAAGGGCCCTGCCCATCACCCTAACCCTTTGCTTCAATATCTGCAGAGCAAATGCCTCCGAGATCCGCTCAAGCTAATTTCCTTAAAGACATGCAAGCCACTAAATCTGGGAAGTACAGATAGTCAGGAATAACAAATACAACCAAAATTAGATTAAAATAACCTGCTGATAAACAAATTACTCACCCAAAACAAATATTGGATTAAGTACCGGTGGGAGCAGGGTTCCCTATAATAACATCGCCACCGTGTGGCTTCAGGTGCTGAGTGGAGATCGCATCGCCTTCAGCCTGAAAGCCTTGGGACATTCTTGTCCCCACTTCTGTATCAGGTGTCCAGTGTTGTTCCAGCTCCCCCCCAAAATGCAGTGTGCCTGCTTTAATGGGGATGAGGGGATGTAACCAGCAGTAATAACTCCCTCTCCCTCTATCCCTTCTCAAAAGGCTCCAGCTGGGGTATGTCCTGTCCACACCTAAGACTCTTACAGGGAAGAGAGGGCTCCTCAGCTCTCTTCTAGCTTAAGACAGAGCAGCAAGATATGAAGACAGATGTACAAAGAAGTAGGAAAAAGAAGGCTAGAAAAAGTAGCAGGTGTACCCTAGGACAGAGGAGAGACAGTGGGGTGGATGCTGTGCCTCACCCTGCCTAGATTTCTCTATAGCTATCTGTATCGCAGATGGCAAGCAAATGGGAGAGCAGCATGGAATGATGGGGAAAGTACTCGGAATTGTTTAGAAAGAGACAGTCAGGAGTGAGAAACTGGCTGATAATCAGGTGTGAAGTGTCTTCCCTCTGTCTTACACTGATAGACAGATACAGCACTTTCTTAGAAGTAGCTTAAACATTATTCACCACCTCCATAGTCATCAACGACTTCTGCTAAGGAGAACAGGAGAACCAAGGTCCCTCTGCTCTTGTGCTGGGTATGCAAGTGTTTCCTCCCTGTTGTGGATGAACCATGAGTGTGCAGAGTCCTTTCCCACCTCCCTTCCCTCTCCAGTGATGCTTCCTGTCAAGGCAAATCTTGCTCCTTGCAGTGACATGCACCTGTTAAGTGGACATATTGCATCAGTTTTTGTTAGGTAAGAGACAGAAGTCAAAAAGTTTCCTGCAGAGCCAAGGGCTGGATGGTGGACTAAGTCTTAAGTAGAACTTAAGGAAGCCTGAGGAGATGCAGATGGATGTTTCCGAATCCATCAGGGAGACATACTGCCATCTGTTTGCTCCCTTTAAAACTGTTTTCTCATCACAACTCACTGCCAGAAGAGAGAGGGACAGTTTCCCTCCAGCACCCTCCATGTGCAGCTCTAACCCTCGTGTTCATGTTGAGCTGAAGTTTTTAAGGATACAAAAACCCTGCAGGGAGACCCTCAAGAATCTGCATGTTCTTGTTGTCTGCTTTATAGCCCTCATCCCCAGCAAAACTCAGCCTTTCCTAAGAAGCACATCATTGCAAAGCTTCAACAAACATCACAATATTCAGCCCAGTAATTGAGTACTGTAGCACATTACAGGATTCCTACCTCCCATTCAGTTTGCATCCCATCTAAAACATACTAAAGGACTTCACTAAAACACTTGAGTATTTTACCATGCAGTTTTACCCTGTGATTTTGCAAGCAATTTTCAAGTGCTATAGCATTCACAGTATTTAGGTTTTTAGCTTGTTAAGAACCTCTACGTCATTCAAAGACACTAAGGTCATGCACATAGGTAAGTTAACTGTGACAAGCAAAGCTGTCCTGACACAACTGTGAAAAACAATTTGGTTCTTTTCCTGCCATGGTGAATTTATCTCTGGAAGAACCAGGAGATGTTTTTCACATCTCCTAACCCATATGTCCCAAAAGGCACAGCCTGCTAATTTGTATGCAGCTACCAGAGCACAGTCTCCTCCAGAAGCCTGGAGCTTCTAATGTCCTGAGCCACAGGACAAGGAAAACTGGAAGATATTCCAAGCACTGATCATCAGCTTGTAGAAACCATCAGAAAACAGTACCTGCAGGTTTGTGAACTGCAGTGCTCTATTTGGTTACACAGTATTGGCACCACTTCCCAAACCCCAGTTCCAGTGCTTTAACAAAGCATCAGCTGAAAACAGGCCCTGCATTTTCCTCAAATCACTTCCTAGTGGAAGCAGTAGCTGGTTTTGCCACAGCAATGTTGTTCAGTGCAAATGATAAAGGAAAGAGGACAACACCAAACCTGGAAGGGTGTCTCTAGGTGAAGAAATCTCTCCCAAGCAATGCTTTGGTCTCTGCAGTGGTCAGCATTACCCATGAACATGAGAACCCTACCCTATACATCACAGTGATCCCCAAAGTGACAACATAGGGATTGTTTTGCTCAGTAGACCAAATTCTCAGAGTTCTTATTTTGTGCCCTCTGTGAAAGCACCCAGAACAAACTACTCGAATGAACAGTTTGTTGTTCTCCCAGTACTGGAAATGCTCCATGCACTTCCCAAAACGCAAGAAGTGTAAGAGGAAGAACCAAGATATTTTTACAGCCTAAACTGGCTTAGAAGAGCCACACAGAAAGATCTATTTATTCTAAGAACAAATGAAACAAATTGCTTTAAAAGTTACTTCACTCCAGAAGAAAAAATGTTGGGAGAATCTTGAGCCAAATCCAACCCTTTTCAGATTCCCTAGATAATCCTCAGGTGACAAAAGGTCCCCACACAGTGACTTTTACATGGGTTTAGAACTCCTCAACAGACTACATTTCACAGCTTCCCTTGGTGATTAGTTCTCCACTGCTCTGTACCATCCTCATCTCTAGACCCAGAACAAGCCTTGACATAGAAAACCAGTTCTATAAATATCCTGGGACAGCAGAATTTCACTTCTGCACTCCTTTTTTATGGCAGGTACCAGGAGTGTGGAGAAGAGCTACAACTGCCTGATGAGCTTTCAGCTCTTGCACTGCTTTTTCAGGCTTCTCCGTGAATTCCTTTCTATTCTAAATGCTAATTTTGCTTTTGTATTGCAAGTGGCTGTGGCATAGCCCCACAGCCCCCTTTATTAAGATTTAGTGCCCAAAACAGAAGGTCTTCCCTTGTTGCAATAACATGACCTTTAAATATAGGCAGCAAGGTTAATATTGGGGCATTATTTCAAAATTCATCACTTGAGCTGATACGACTCAGACATGATCCCCATTGCAGTGTTCTCATTTAAGCACTGCTTCCAGGACTACAATTTTTCACAAATGCATTATTCCTAATACTATAAAAAGGAGAAGGGGGAGGGGAGAAAAGGAGGGGGGGAAAGAGAGAGAAGGACAATACGCCCTTGTGATTTATTGTAGAGTAGATTGTCTGCAATAGTAGAGTGCTCTTTCTTAATCAAAGCTTTATTAAATTCTGGTAATAAAAGCTAAGTGTTTTTGGATAGGGAAAAAAAGGCAAAAAAGGGTAGCACGTTCATTTCTGGAACAGGCACACCAGCAGCGTGTGACTGAGAATCCTTGTTATGGTCTCCAGCTCCCCCAGCCAGCTGGTGCAAGTGTCAAGCACAACCTGCCATAGCATGGCTGTACCCCAGCAATCAATAGGTCTCAGCCCTGTTTTTTTAAATCCGTGTGCCATCAAACCTCACATGCTTGCAAGGGAAAATGAGGTCATGTCTTTTGGACTGCAGAAGTTTTGAGTGTTTCCCAACACCACCATGTTTTCCAGGTGAGTGCACAGTCCAACAGAACCACAGGACAGAAAGGTCCAGGTCCCACTTTTCAGTAATGAAAGAACAGAGCAATAAGCTTTTTTATTATTATTATTATTTTGCTGGCTAGGATTCTCCATTTCATTCACTGCACCAAGCCCCAGGACAACCATTGTCTAGGCCTTATTCCCTCAAAAACTTACTTCCTGGGACCTAGAGCATCACCACAGAACTGCAAGTCCACAAAGCTGTGAGGTGCTGAAAAGCACTGCAAGACAGTCAGCTACCTCTCTTTTCAACCTAAATCCCAAAGAGCACTGCTAGAAGAGGATACTAAGGGAGAAAGACATTCAACAAGAGCATTCTGTCCAGCCCCACAGCACAGAAAGGAAAGTCATAATATGAAGAAAAGCTTACTTGATTTCAGCAAAGCTGCCAGAGCCTCAATGGCTGCCCTGGGGAAAGAAGAAAAATGAAGAAATGTCAATTTCTTCCATAATTTTTTTTAAACCTTTATCTTCAGTCTTTGGGGCCAGGCTTCTCAGCTGGTCTATACTGACAGCTTATCATTGACTTCAGAGTTGCAGTGTTTTACACAAGCAGAGAACATAGTCTCTGCAGCTGACTCAGTTATTCTAAAAGACCATTAGCCCTCTAGCTTTAATGTTACACTGATTTGTAGTGACCATTAAATTTAAAGCAACACCCACATATCCAAAGTAATGAAGCAAGTCCTTAAACTGCTGTCCCAGAGCTATTTCTTTGTATCAGGGACTCAGCACGTGCCTATTCCAGGCAGCAGTGTTTCTGATGTGGAAGTTATCATCTGCTGACATAGACAATCTGGGACATCCACGTTAGCATTTCCAGCCAAATTCCACTCCATTCTCCATTTTCCCAAAACAAGCTTCCACCCCATCCTCCCGTCCATCAGCTTTAACTGAAAGTAAGTTTTATTTTAATTGTGACAATGCTTTGCATTACAGTAGCATGTCAAGATCCCCGCACAGATCATGGCTGGTAAGAAAGGTGCTAAAGCTGAGTGGCAAGACTACTTGCCCCATGGTAGGTAGAGAAGTAGATGCAGATATTTTTGTGGAGCTTCTGTATTATTTTCAATGCACAGGTAAGTAGCTCATCCTCTGCCTGACTCAGCATAGCACCAGTTTGAATGGGATCTGGCCAAAAGCATTTGCAGCTTGAAAAAGCTATATTAAGACATCCTTGTCCCTCCCCACCCCCATACAGTATATGTCCCATCCTACCAGCCAGGCAAGATTTTCTTTTCCAGTCATATGCTGCTGGAACAAGATGATCCTTGTTCTAACCTGGCTTACTGCTGTGAAATTTCAAGTGCCCACAGCTTATTGAATAAATACAGCTACAAAACCTTCATACCCATGGATTCCTTAAAACGTAATCTCTTTACAAACCAATCCCCAAATAAAATCATATTAACTTCCCCATACTGAGCCAATTATCATCCTGCAGCAAGAAATATTTTTTGTCATCAAGCTGCTGTTCATTGTGTCCTGACAGTGGCTGAGACTAAGAAAGACCTGAGAACTGGTTCTTGCTGATATTGGGTCTTTGTATACCGTCATTCTTCCATAATGAAACTGTTAGAATTCAACACCAGTATTACAAAAAAAAAAAAGGGTAAGAACTACCCACAAATGCAGACAGAACAGGAAATCAGCAGCTAAAATCTCACCAGCAGAAGCACAGTCATGCTCTCATTGCTTTTTTAACTCCACCTAAACAACAGTAATTGAGCTGGTGGGAGGAATACTGTCAGCCAGCAGTCATTCTGTATGCTCAGGACAGGGATGTGCTCCCTCCACTGATCACTCACTCTGTCCCTAGGTCTTCATGTTCAGGACAAAAGTAAACATCTCTAAGCAAATTAAAAGGGTCCATCCAGAGCACCTCAGTAAGGTCACACTACAGCATGTTTCCTCTGTTAAAACAAACGTTACATGCTTGAGTTTACAGTGGTGTCTGCAGGCCTAATATGATCACACCCGAACAGTAAACGAATGAAGGAAGGACCAGACTGTTTCTGGATGCAAGCAGAAGAAATTTAGAGAGTTTAAGGCAGCATCTGGTTTGTCGTAAGAATTTTCAGTCACCATCTACTTCTGAAGCAATATTACAGCCCTACAGCTGTAGCCGGCTGGTTTTCCCACATGCCAGACTAACAGCCTAGAGTTATCCCCATCCCAGTCCACGCCTGCACAGAGTACCACAATAAAATGAAGTGGAAACAAGCTAGTACATTTCATCTCATAACGTACTGAAATTCAAAATTTGGTCATAGGTGATGCACAGCGTTCTGGCACTCTACAATTACTCATAAGTAGGTGCAGACCCAGCGGACCAACCTCAATACAATGCATTGCTTTAGAACAAGTTTTGAGAGAAAGTAATTAAATACATGAGTGTAAGCTACCAAATAGATAAAGACAGGTTTAAGGAATAAAATGAATTTAAGCCAGTAGCAGATCAAGCCAGGCTAACTTGATGTCTTGGATAAAAGAACTGATTTTTCTGGATAAGAGAAACAGTAGATCTAATTTACCTGTACTTCAGAAAAGCACCGTACTGGAAGATAATGAGGATGGGGATTAGCACAAGAATTGCAAGGTGGGTAAGGAACTGGTTAAAGAGGCAGTGATAGGAGTTGTGATGAAAGAGGAATTATTAGGCTGGGGGGAGGTTGTGTGTAGAAGTTAAAGGATATGTTTTAGCCTGATCTTATTTTATACTTTCCTTAATGACCTTGGCACAAAAAGTCAGAGTATACTAACAAAATCTGCTGACAGTGTGAAGCATTGGAGCCATTGCCAACAGCGGGGAGTTCAGATTATCTTTCAGGAATAACAGGATGTTCTTGAGTTCTGAAGCAATAGAAATGGGATGAAATGTAATAGTCAAAGTGCAAGGTTATGCATTTAGGGTTTAAATAAGAATTCCTGTTATGAGCAGGGGCTCATAACTTGGAAAGTAGTAGAAGGACACCCTGGATATATGAGCCCATTAGAGGATTAGGACAAGTGTGACCCAGCAGGGTGACACAACTGCGTAAAGGACAGATCAGGACTCAGAAAAGCCACTGCCAATGGTGAAGGGAAAGCATGAATGTTTTCGCCAAGGCTTCACCTGAGCAGCTGTGTGTAGTGGTCAAAAGGAACAGTGCAGCAAAGGGCTAAGGAAGTGATTATGGTAACAGAGAAGTCTCGTGAGAGGAGTCTTAAAGATCACAGTTTGGTCACCTTTGCAAAATAATGGATAAAAGGGGAGTTGATTGTTCTCTGTAGACACTTGGGCAGGGGGAAGTAAACACTGAGGAAGGCAGAGAGCTACTTAAGCTAAAGAACAAAGCTGGCACAAGGACAAATGGATATAAAATGGCCATGAATAAATTTCAACTGGAAATTAAAAGATAGGTTTTAAGCACTGGAAAATGAAGCTCTGAAACATCCTCTTGGCAGCAATGGGATGAACAATGTAATGACTTTGAAAAGGGAGCCTGGATTGCTTATAATGGGATCAAGAGGCTCAGCTGCCAATGAGGAAGGGGTCTGAAAAAAAATGACCCTTAAGTCACTGTATTCCTATACCCCTACATTTTAGTCATATATAAAATGGAAATGAATGATAAACAGGTATTCTAAACACAAAGTCAGTTAACCAGGCCAGAAAAGAGCAGCTGCATCAGCTTAAGCTGAAAGCCCAGGTAGTCTGGTATCCCATGTCCAACAGTGCTCAGGGGAAGAGTACAAGACCAGAGCAAAAACACAGTGCTGGAACTTCCAGAAGAGACTCAGACTTCAACAGTTTGAAGACCAGAGATTTCATAAACATAACACCAGGGCTCAAGGGAATTTATTAGTTTTTCCTTCCATGTATTTTTGAAGCTATGCAAAGTCATCCACAATATCCTAGGGAAGAAGTGCTTTCACACAGCATAGCTGTGAACTATCCCCTTGTGTTTTTATTTTTATTTTTTAAAGCTAGGAGTTTATATCATCATTGTCATTTACACCTTAAGTCAGCTGTCAACAAGTATTCCCAGAATATTATCTGCCTTTGGAGCTGGAAAAAAAAAAATACCCTGTGGGAATCAAATCAAGTCGCAGAAGAGAGGGAAGAGTAAACTTTCAATGAGAGTAGCAGGATGTATCAATAAGCTTATAGCAAGCCAGGGCAACTGGTGTTTGTGATATCAGCACCTCTTCACAGCATATGGTAAACCAACAGTATCTTTTCTGGCATCAGAAAAGATAATGAGATGAGTAAGCCTGGGACAGGAAGATGGAGAGAAAGCAGATAAATTGTGCATGAGAGCAAGAGAGAAAAATAAAAGATTGGAACAGGAGGGAAAGTTTAAGAGCACAAGAAAGATGACTATGAGCCATATGCTAGACCAGAGAATTTGATAGCATGCCCAATGCAGAACTCTGCATTTCTGCATTTGTCTCAGGAAGGAATGGAGGGAAAGATTTCATTTAAAAAACTGGCAAACCCATCCAGATGCCTTCATCTGATTTTCTGTTCTTTGTGGTAATATGTTACTAGAAATCTTACACTGGGATTGACAAAGCAGCTATCTCAAAGGACACTCATTTATATATTTCAATAAAAGGATATATAAATAAAGCAGCCCTGTCTTAAGAGGCATAATAATTGCTGATCCATAATCAGAAAACATTTTAAACTGCCTGTAATAGCAGTCAAGACAGCCACTTTGAAGCATGGAAGTCTTTTGAAGTGTTTCCAAATCAGCAGCTTGGGTATCAGGGCAGGAGTACAACTACTAGACAGATAGACAAACAACTTCCAGATTCTGTGCTTAGGAACCAGGAGCAACAACAAAGGAAAAATCCACTTCGCAAGCCAAAGAACAATTGGATTAGCCAGTAATGTTGGGCTGTTCAGAAGCCTAGACCAAAGTCTTTTATGTCTAGGTCACCCCTTTAGATCTGGCCTAGGGGACAGCGTCAGCTGGAAATCACTGCAGACAGAGGAGACTGGGAGTCAGTGTCTCAAGTTTTCCTCCCTGCTCTGATCTTGGCTCACAGGTTGTAGCTCTCTGCATTATGATGGACAACTCTGTGCCTCCGTTTCTCTGTCATTTGACTAGATCATTTATTTCCATTTCACTCCGTGTTAGAAAGAGACTCCTGAAAATGAAAAATGTTGTTACAGAAGGCATGCTTGGTGGACTATATGAAAGGATTTTAAGACTCACAGGGCACATTGAGTTTGGTGCCCATCTGTTCAGTACTACCTTGTGATTATGAAGAGGGAACAGCAGAGAAATTAAAGAATGAACAAAGAAATGATCCAGAAGGGTTCTGTAAATCAGCTCTCAAGTAATTTAACCAGCATCTTCCTTCTCCTGTGAGATTTTATCTTATACATGCTTAAACATGAAACATCCTCTTCAAATTATTGAATGAATGCTAATGGTTTGGTGTTTCATTAAATACTTCTTCAGACCCAATGCAATTCCTAAAGGCAATCACACATGGATAATAAAGATGTAAGTACTATTTTTATTGGGACTTAACAAAAGATTCTGGACCCTGCCTGGCAGCCCCTGTTGCCTCAGCCCATGCTCCCTCCTTCGGCTCTTCACCCTGCAATTTCTCAGTATACTCACTTGTTGCTGTCATGTTTATTTATCTCACAAAGCATGGGACAAGGACCATGCAATATATTTGTACAGTATCACTGGGAATCTCAACTGAGGGCTCAAGGTATTACAGCTTACAGGCTTAGACCCTATAAGCTTCAATTGCCCCAGTCTCTGTAAGGAATTAAGTGCACTCAGGAGTATGTATTGCCTGGCTGCATCTTGCCTCCAACTCCTGGGACTTTTATTAGCTGCTGGAGTTTATACAGTCACAGAGCAGCTCACTCAAAAGACAATTTTACATTTGACAACTGAGAGACATTTAGAAACATGTAGGCACCACAGCAATAGGTACTTTATAAATCCTCCCAGAAGGCATATCTCATCTGATACAGATGCCTTGAATAGTCATTTCCCTTGGGGCTCAGAAATATAGATCTTAAATATGCAAACACTTCTATGATGGGATTTTTTTTTTTTTTTTTTTAAGTTTTTTTAAAGCCAGCAGTTTCACAAGTCTTGGAAACACAGGTGGGCAAATGTTGCATATGCTGCTAGCATTTTCATAGCACTGCTGGTCTAGGACTGACAAAAAACACCCATCAAACCCACTTTAATTCCAGCTTATTAGGTAGGTATTAAAATTTATGCTAAAGGCAAAGCCTGTTTACAGCCTGCAATGTCCTACACATTGCCAACAGGTGGAGTTTGGAGATCCAGCTGTTTTGCACAGATGTGCTTTTGGTATGATGCCGAAGGAAAGGGAATAAGTCACACTCCTTTTCTAATAAGAACTTCTATTCTAGTGCCTTTTTTCCCCATCCTTGAAAAGCACATGCTGCCTTTAATCAAAATACACATCTTCTACAGAACCTATTCTCCATTATATTATTTTTACTGAATAGGACCCTGTACAAAAAAAATGCAGAAATTAAACATACCAAACAGTATTTCATCCCCACCTTTAAAGATTCCTATGGGTATTAACTGTCAGAGTAGGGTTGTTAAAAAAAGATGAGCGAGCACAGGTACCAAAGTCAACGCAAAAAGACTAACAGCAAAGGGAGTGATGGTTCCCTACTTTTTAAGCCTAAAACAAGTCCAGGATGGAATTTTCTCCTATTGTACACTTTGGTGAGGAGAAGTCAGTGTGTTCTCCAGATGACATGCTGCGCTTATTGAAAAGTTATAGTTGTGATGCAGAAGCCCCAGTGTGAAATCCTCTCTTCTGCTCTCATGGCCAATACAATGAACGTGTCTCAGTTCCCAGGCTCAGCTCAAAGCCTTCACTGAAGCACCTTCTAAACACCTCTGCCTGCCCTGGAGCCTGTTAGGTTACATCAGTGAAAAGGTATAACATTTCAGCCTCTTTCATCTCTGCCTCCCAGGAAGAAGAGTCACTCCAGGGTTACCCTCCAGGCATCCTTACAAGTATCCTACTCTTTCTAGTGTAGAAGTACAGAAGGAGAGACAGCTGTATCCTAAAAAATCCATCCTATTCTCTGTACCTCTGACTTAAATTAGCTTAAAAGTAGTAATAAAGTACAAGGTACAAAAAAGAAAGCTTAAATCCTTGCCAAACAAATGCCCAGGCATTTCCTACAATATGGGCAGAGCTGGCACTGCTTCCAAAGGCAGAAACCAAAGCTCAGAAGATTTCCTATTCCTGTCAACTCCCTCTCTGAGGTCAGATGTCACCAATATGGCTGAGGCAGGCTGTGACAGCTTGTCATTCACATCAAGATAAAGAGGCTGGAAGGATCATTCAGACAGGTTTCTTAACAGATCAATCACCCAGGCAGTTTCAGGCTGACAGTGTGAGAACCCAGCTCTCACACCCAAGGGACACATGCAGGGGGACAGAGAAGGGCTTGATGCTATCCCTGATTAATTCAGGAAGGGAGGGGTGGGGATATTCAGAGGCCACATCTGATAACAAGACCCAGCACAGCCCTACAAAACACTCATACACACTGAAAGCATGTCAGTGAGCAGGGTTAAACCCCTTGTTTCCCCAGAGAACTGTCTTCCAACTCATTTCAGTCACTAGCGAGAAAGAGCCTGGTGGTCTGTTGGCTTAATCCTTAATTGCCACTTAACTAATAGCTATCAGTTCACAATGACTGGCACTTTACATGTTGGAGACCCCAAGGATTGACATGCACTTTGTGTGCATGGCAAGGTATGTACCCAGTGCATATGGGGATAAGACCCAACTCTTTCTGCTCACTTCTGGACAATTCCCTCTTCTGTGAGGCTTTTCTGAATGCTGCATACAGCCAGGGCAAGGGCAGGAAGAGGGACACAATCCACATACCTGGTTAAGCCCTGCTTGCTGCAAGATGAAGCCAAGGGGCAATACTTGGTGATGTACCAAGACACCCCAGGCTCAAATCTCAGTAGGCTCAGTAGGGCAACTTGATCTTCTGTCACCATGAACAGTAGTTGAACTGCAGGTGCTTTACCCCTGTGGAGTCTCTGAAAGCAAGTTATAAAAAAACCTATGAAGATGGGGGTACCCAGGGCCTTATGGTGCCAAATAAGCCTGCTCTCACACAATACTTCCTGCAAACTACTGAGAGATCTTTATTTTATATATGCAACTATTTGCTGGCAGCAGGCTATCCAAACACAGCTTGTGGTGCCAGCAGTCCAGGCAGTGATGTATCTAACATGCCATTGCTTGTGCCCAGAGTCAGCCCAAAACTAAATTAATACAATAACAGACCTGAAAAAAAAATATGAAGCTGAAGGGCTGAGAAAATATTATCTTTCCCAAGCTCTACACCAGGAAACAAGGTTTACTTATGTGACAGCCCTTTCTTTAAGCATAAGTCAGATGCCTCCAAATAAAAGAATTACTAATATTGAACACAAGGTGAAAAACTGTTTGCTCTTTTTAATCTAATGACACTGTTTCCATATTACAAAGCTCTAGAAATAGATCCATGAGTTCATATGGCACTTCAGGTATCCCCTCTGGTCCTGTTCAGATGAAGCATGTCCACAAAGACCAGCCAAAGGAAACTTAAATTTTAACACTCCAGGGAAAAAGAGCTGGTTTTGCAGAGCCTCTTTGAATATGCCAGAGGAAGCAGCATTTTCATGCAAGTACAACTGCTGGAATCATTTCTCCTTACTCTGCATGACAAGGTGCAAACTGGGTGATTATAAACTGGGAATCAATGTCTTATAACATCGCCCTATAGCCCCTACTCAGTTCTGCCTGTTCCTGAGTGTCCAGTTATACAGCCTACCTATAGCACAAGACCACAGCTTGAATGTGCAAGCAACTATTTACACATCAGCTGCAGCAGTGACAGCAGTGTTACATTCATGTCTGCAGTAGGGAGCAAATAAAAATATCAATGCTAATTAATCTTCTTGAATGCAAGACTTTCCATTTATCAACCTCCACATGCTTCCCAAGTAGGGAAACATCATTTCCTCTGTTATGAGCACAAGTTGAGCAGTTTTTATATATTGCTCATACCTAAATCCTAAAGGATGGTGGTCAGAGCTAGAGCTACCTAAAAGCTCGCATGCAAGTAGAATTTCAGCCAACTATATGGAAGATACAGAAGAACTGTCAATTTTCTCCCATTTTCCAGCTACCTGACTTTTCATCTCTTCCAATGATGTTTCCTCACCATACACGGGTTATTTTTACTTACCCCTTCAGCACTGAATTTACTGCGAGTTGGGCAGTTAATACTTTCAGGGTCTTAACTGAAACTGCTGAATACGATGCTGCTTGGAAATACTGAGGTGCGTCTGTTTTATAAGCCCCCTGTGTGTGTGCACATGCAATGCTGAGCTTAATTGGTACTAAATCAATCTCAAATTGAGGTCAATGCATAAACACGCTTGAGAAACACAAAGTAATGTTCTTTCAGAGCTACATTAGGCATCTCGACCTCCATTGAAAAGGCATTTCTATGTGTAAACATGCAGCTAACACTCAGCAGGCTTTTTCAAAGCCCCTTTGTATATTAAGATCAGAACTACCTTTTAACTGAATGGAGTTAGGTCTTTAGCCTGCCAAGAGATTTTCCAATGAGAACATCGGATTCTCAGTTTCATCTTTATGCCTCCAAGTACCTCTGAGTATCTGGACCTTTATTCAGAAGACTCAGTCTTCACTGACCAAAGTCTCTTCATTCAACACCAATAACCAGTTGATAAGAAATGTTTTGAGTTTGTTATATGTAAAAGAAACATCAATTTTACTTGCTGTGTGTTTTGAAAACAGAGGACTGCAAAACACATGTAGAACAGTGCTAGAGACATACAGCACTAAGTAGTTTTGCCGCAGGCAAGTAAAGTAAGGATGAAGTCTTTGGGAAAATGGATGTTGCAACTGCAGAGCAGGGAGGAAAGCTTATTAACTTGTCTGGAAATTTCAATAAAGGTTTAACAGAAAAAAACATCATGCTATTTGCCTCCCTCTGCCATTCTGTGGTTTCTGTCTCGCTTGAAAGTCAGGAGAGAATGGGGATGCTGCTGTAATGTGTAGCATACACAGATACATCTTTGCAGAAAAAGGAGCCAAGGTATGGAAACTGAACAGCTTTCACTGCCCTGCAGCAGTTTTCTGGACATAAGAACTCCAAGCTGTAATAGGAAAAGCAGAGAGTCATCTGAGGACATGTGGTCAACTTCAAATTAAATAGGATAGCCATTGCAAATGAGGATGCATCTTTTACAGGATGCATCTGGGTGAGCAGGCCAGGACAGTGTTACAAGACACTCAAACACAGCAGCAGACACCACCACACTGTGAATCTGTCTTTGCCCTCTCCTCAACTCCACAGCTCAGGCAGGACAGAAGTAGGACATCTTACCACAGGATGAGCACTCTACGGACTGCAGGTCAGAGATAAGACTCTCTGCTACCACAGTATCTCAAGATATTTAGCATTTCAAAGACTACCAGCTGTATAAGAATGAAATGGAAACAGCATAGGTAATTGTCCCAAGAAAGGAAGAGAAGTACATTGAGTTCACAAGCTTGCTAAAGAGTCAGAGAAATAGTATTCTCCATCAGCTGATGTAATCTTTCTGGTACATGAATGCAACTCCATATTAAGCAGAAAATTAGTCACATCTTAGTTCTGATGATTGTTCTTCACAGCATTTAGAAGGGAAGACATCAGTAACAAGCCAAAATACAATAAATACTGGGTCAAATTCTCCCAACATTGGCCATCTGAAGTAAGCAATGTCAATAGTATAACTGCAGGAGCTTTTTGAAGCAGTAATTTGCAGAAGCCTAGGTAATTGAAGTCAGTATTTTTTCTTTATTCTTTTCATTGGAAAGCTTCCATACGATATAAACAAGCCAAACTGTCTGAGATTTGAAAACAGACCATACCAAAGCCAAGGCTGGTAGAACTTCAGCTGTAAATGTAAGAACAAACTGATGGAAATAATTAAAAAGCATGCTAAAAAATGGAAGCATTATCAGGATGTTTTTTCCATGTGCCATGTTTTTTTCTGCACAGAAGAGTCTTGAAGGCAGTTAAAGGTAGAAAAAAAAACAGAAATTTTGAAGTGCAATTTAAAACAAAAAAAATCAAAAAGGAAATGAGACAAGTAGACAGTGAGCTGTTGTGTCACTGCAACATATGTCCTATGGTACACAAAGATCAAACTGTCTCCATTTAACACTGGAGAAGAAAGAACATAGAGTAAATTACCCAAATATACTGTATGATTATCTTTATCTTCCACTATAGTATATAGTGTTGCTGCAGGCTGACAGTAGAAGCTCAGAGCCATGACCTTTCAAAGATTCACACTTGAGGGGGAGTTTCCATTCCCGACCCCAGCACTGCAGCCGCATGCAGAGTCAGCAGCCCTGTTCTTCCTCACCAGTCACTTCAAGTTTTCAGGTTCTCCCCTCCATGTTCCAAGTCCTGTCTCTGAACACATCCCAGAACTGCTCAGCTCTGTGTTTATTTACAGATTTTACTGGCATTGCTGCCATTCCAAGTGTTACCCTGCAGATAAAGAGACCAAGAAGAGCCCTGACAGTGTCAGCTACCCAGAGACCTGTGCTGCATATGTAGCACCACTATTTAAAAAGCCTTCCTTTCCTAATGAAAACCATTTCACCTGCACTTGGTAAATACTATAGGTTTTTTGGCTATTTTTTTCCCCCTACAATCAGCATTTACTAACTATCCAAAAGAGCCTGAAAGCAACTGTTGGAGCTCTCTGCCTCCTGCCCGCTGGAAATGAGTCAGTTGTAGTGCCTGTATTGCTCAAACCAGCCACCCTGCTGCTGCTGCTAATGCTGGTGCAGCTCCAACAATGCTATCAGGATAGGGAATCCTAGTGTAGAAAGGCTGTTGCTAAGGGGATCTGACACTGTGCCGTCTAACTCTGCTCGGGGCAGGTCTAATCACTGTGGTGCTTTAAAACTACTGATAGTTTTAGAGACTGGCTCACACTTCACCCGCCAGCACTGGCAGAGCTGGAAAAAAGCCATAGCAGCCCCAGGAAATTCTTAGGGCTGTTTTTCTTGTGAGGACAGCAACTACTCAGGGCCAGCATTGCGCTAAATCATTGCTACTGGAGCTCTGCAAGGATGCTTTCTTTCATTGTTGTTTGTCATATTTCCCATGTCTATCTTTGGACATAAAGTTTTTGTTGTGAGGGTCTTATAGCTGCTTTCTCATTTCATTGGTGTAATAGGCTTCTGGGTGGGAGGAGAACCCCAAAAGGACAATAAATCAGGTGAAAGGCAAGGGGAGGGGGATTCCTGGGCTCCCAGATGGGCTGACACACAACTGAGTGTCCTCAGATTTACATGCTCCCTTTCTGGCTGACATCAGAGACTCACATAATTATCCCACTCAGGGCTTTCCAAGAGGGGCTCTTTGTCTCCTGGACACAAGAAAACTGACAATGAGAAACAGGGAGGGTGGGCACAGGCTCATCACTTCAGTGATGAGATTCAAACAGGCTTTGCTCAGAAATAATCCCCCTCCCTCTAGTCCCAGTATCCCAGAGCTGTCTGACTGATGCCTTCTGAAAGCTTTGGCACTAAGCGTCCATCCCAAACATGCTTACAAGGTCACGTTGCTCAGCCCTTTCCTCACCCTGCCAGCTCCTCATTCACTCCAGTCTGCTTCAGCCCCATCCTGCCCAAGCAAAAAATTTCTCACTAGTTTGCTACTGCTTCTCTCTCCTTTCTCACTTTTCCATCTCTGTCCTCACCCAAATGCCCCAGACACAACTGACCTTACCCCAATACCCCTATTAAAGGGAGGCATCAAGAGGTGCGGTCTGGTGTTTAGACATCAAATATATGAGTAGTCTGACTTCAGATGACTTGACCACAGTAACACACAAGGTCTTAAATAAGCCCTTCAGACATCTTCTGTCTTCTACCATTAGACTTCTTGCCTTCTTTTCTCTTACAGTCTTACTAGCACTGGTTCCTCATCTCAGATAACCTGCAGTTTCCAAAAGTCATCTCAAACAGGTCATTTCTTCCTCTATTACAAAGTGTCTAATCTTTCTGCCTCTGCTCTCATTTTTACTCTGGTTTAGTCCACTATTTCTTTTGTGCCATTTGCAAAATGCCTAGTAGATTTAGTACACACAGGTCTTTACCCATCCTGTGGGACTATCATATTCAGCCACAAGGGATTCTTAGTGACAGTAAGAACTCACATGAATCTAGGCAGCACTCTAGGATACAACTGATAAGTGCCACCTCCCATTTGGATGGGACTGACAGTGGTTCCCCAATTAAGTGGAAGATATGTCTCAGAGCTTCTAAGAGACGTGACTGCACTGCAGTGGGGCACCAAGTGTTAGTTTTAATCTAACCAGTACAAACGCCAACAGTGAGACAATATGGCAATGTGAATAATGCCCCCCGATTGTCCTAAGAAGCTTGGATAACCCACAACTGAGACCTTGCTGCAAGTCTGAACAGTTATCAGAACTAAGTACATTAAATCTAGGGCAGAGAAACCTTCCCACCCAACAAGCACAGAGTTCCTGCAGTACAGACATACCCAAAGCCATCAGGTGAGATCAGGAAGAAGTCAAGAACTTGAGAACAGCAACTTGCCCTCACACCATCTTTCCAGAGACAATCCACCAACTTAAAGAGGCAAAAATAATGGGAAAGCAAAGAAAAACCTTTAGGTGAAAGCATTGTTTCTTTTCAAACTCTGTTACTTCTATCTGAAATAGAAGTGAAACAAGATAAACCTAAAAGAAAACTAATCACATTTTTGACGTCTCACCAAGTACACTGATTTATAAGCCAGTTCCTCCTTGCCAATGGGTTATCAAGTTAAAGTTAGAAGTAGATTTCTTTATGGGGTGTTTATTCACCAACTTTTAATGCTATAGAAATAGGTTATCTATGCCTAATCTTGCCATACCAGAGGCTACCAAGAGATGGCACCAGGGTTTCTACATGTTACACGTTTGACTATCTGGAACAATCTTCGTTTATGGTATTTCTGTCCACCTCATCAAGTCTTCATCTATTTTCAAATCTCATCTGAAAGTATTTTTCCTCCTTTGCCTCTACCTCTTAATTTTTCAATTTCTCTCTTCTGCCGCTATTAACAGTACAACGCCAGTAAGTTGTAATTCTGCAGTGCAACTCTATTTACTCTGCAAAGTAGCGCTGAGATACCATCAGTCTGAAATGAGATTTTATAACTTATTAATAATATTAGAACAGGTCATTCTTGGAATGAAATCACACGGACCATAAAAAGAACAGAATGAACTGCATAAAACGGGGACACCTTTGGCTCAGAGCTCATTTCTTCTATTACAATGGCTCATTGCATTGAATTCAAACACTGGGGCTTGTTTACTTATCTCAGTGATGTACATCTCTGCTCCATGCTATCTAAGATAAGGCTGAATAACCACTTGATGTAAGCAAGAGTTTTAAAGGCACTGGCATCATCTCATTCAGAATAATATTTACTAGTTTTATTTAGCAGGAATTTCTAGGCAGAATCACATGTCAATCAAGCCTAGATGGGAAAACATGCCATTTGGTTGTGACATAGCTCAAAAGAAATCTCATCCCCTCCTGTGCATTTTCCACAGGGATCAAATGAACCAAATAGCAATTTGAGAGTAAGCAGGCACTAAGCATTGATTAATTCTGACCACATTCCAGTAGAATTGTTACTTTCCAACTAAATATCCAAACCACTCAACATGATTAATGGCAAAACAGTGACTAACAAGAGGAATTAACGATGATTTGCTTTTGATCTCCTATCAGGAACTGTTGCCAAATAAACAAAGGCAAAGTTGTATGTGAACGATTCCTCAAAAAGAACCAGTTACAGCAGCTCCTGTATCAGGTTGCAGAAGAACTAATCACCATGTCAGTGTACTGAATTTCCCTCATTCTCAAAATATTGGCTGGCAACAGTCACATAACATGTTCTTCTGATCAAGAATAGTGTAACTGAAGCCTTAGGACAATCCATGAAACAGAACTGCAGTAAACATATATGGTGATCAACCAGCAATGGATTATCCTGGATTAGGGCTAAGGAAGCTAGTTGCCTGCATGGAGTCTGGGATGCATTCACAACAGCATATTCCATGTATGTCTCCATCACTCTTAAAAGAGGAGAGAGTTCTAGTATTCAGGTCATTTCTGCTACATTTTCCCTTTCTAAGGGAGACACAGTCAACTGATTCCTTCTGCTGTTAAGGCCACAGAAGAGCATTTTTCCAGTCATTTGGTGATAATGGCAAGTGTTGTCATCTTTCAACACAAGTCTTAAGAGGAGAAAAATCTCTGTTGCATGCAAACCAATTTGCATAGAAAAACAAAGTGTATATTATATATATATATATGTATATTCAGAGCACACTTGTAAGTTAAGGGGATGTATGCTGCTTCCATCTACAGTATTTTCAGGGCCTTTGTATTCTTGGTCAGTCTGACAGTGTCTGATTAAGTAGGGGTTTTTAGTTTAGGTGTACTCCAAAGACATTAACATTTTCCTCTTTGCTTGCTTTCTGTACTCCAGTAAAAAAATTAAAAATATAAAAAAAATCTTCCTCTCAGTTCACATCGTGACAGAAGTATGCAATATAGAAGTCACTTCCTAACCATAGCAATAGCATCCTTATTCCTGCATGCTTCTTATTCACAAGTCACTCACCATCCCAAACCATACCTCAGTATACATCACCAAAAGAAATACATGGGTGGTGTTCTTATTTCCTCCTGCGCTTTGAGCCCTGACACTACTGCATTTTCCAAATCTCCCTCAGCATTCATCCACCTGACCCAACTCTAAATACTCACCACACTTTCCAAGTTATCCACCCTGGACTCACACTCCAGCCAGTGGACATATAAATATTTTCACCCCAAGCTTCCATAGGCAAACTTTTGATCCAGATGAAGATAACCTTGCTCTCCCCCCTCCCCCCCCTTCAATAGGTAAGGGCTTGATAAAGCTACCACAGATGGAATAGTTATGCAAGAGAAATTCCTCCCTTTAATGGAATTTGAGATTCACCACAAGTGTTTGAGGAGCTAAGAACATCCAATAAACACCAAACATTAGAAGATTCATGACTGAATGTCATAAGTAAGGACACTGGACATGAGCAAAGACAGATAATTTCTGCGTGTCACATTTTCTACCAAATTAATTTGGCACTATTCCCAGACGTTGTTATTCACTTTCCACTTTTAATTAAGTAGTCAAACTTCACTAGAACAACCCACTGCAGAAAGCCAAGCTGTGTGAACATTCACAGAAAGCAAGGCTTCTTTTTGTGTGTGTGGTTTTTATTAAAATTCTGATGAGCATTCATTCTTCTTACAATCTGTGGTAAATAGCAGTACTTATTTCTCAGTATGGCAAATAGTTGTACTCAAGAGCTTTGAGAAACAAAGACATCTCAAAAGACTCTAAGTCACTTCTAATAAGACTGCAGGAGTGAGGGTGCCCACCAACATTTGAAGATCAAAGGAAAAGGATAATATAGTGGAGGGAACCACTCAAACACATTTCACATTCACTTCTGAATTTCTGAAGTGATTTTCCCCATATGAAAGAGTCAAATTCTGGATTTTTGTCTTCACTAACTTTGATAATCTATCTGCAACCTGAGATGGCCTAGAGGAGATGGTACAACATGTAGCCACAGGCAGCCCTCAAAATCATGTTTGACATGCTAGCAGTATTGGGAGGATATCTGATGCTTGGCCACCTGGAGGTGGATCCATGCAGAGAGATCCAGCTACAGAGAGCACACATCTGCCAGTGTCACATCGCACATCCATCTGTCTACAGCACATCCAAATATCTCTCAGAACCAGTAAATTGGTAAGATGAGGAAGATCGGTGAAAGGAACATTGGAAAGGGGAAAAGTATAGAAAGTCAGAACATCCAGGGAATAAGTAAGGTGGAAGGTGAAAAGAGCAGGGGTCATTGCACTGTGTGGGGCATCAGGGATGTTACATCAGAGGTGTTGACAGTGAAGATCTGAGCATCCCACCCACACACTTGTGTCAGATATCCAGGGTATTGACATAAACAGAACTGAGAGAAATGGAACATCATCTGGTTTTATTTTAAACTGCTCTTAAAGAAATGTATCAGAAAGCTTTCACTGAAGCACAACAAGATATAGACTCTCCATCTCACTTGGATTTGATGGCATTTAACTCAGGAGTTCTGTTTACTCAGGAGTCCCAGTAAGTGCCATGTTTTTCCCCATGGCTTTTGCTTCAGATATGGTTAGCCGTAGAGAGAACCACACAGTTATGGCACCAGCAACCTGAAGACCTCAGATACCTAACTAAGACCAATAAAGTCCATGAGTCACGGTCTCAGGGGAATCAGAGCTACTTGGCATGCACCTATAGAAGGCCAATTGGAGCACAGGAGACCATTTCTAAATAACCCAGAGCATCGCCACTGAGAAAAATAAATAGAACTATGTATCTTGTTTCCACATCTTAGCTGGCTAAATAAATAGCTCTGATAGTGTGCTCTCCAGGGCAGATTCTTAAAGTGACCTTGGTCATACTGCTGCCTAGGACAGGAGAATGCGGGTGTATCCACCAGAGAAGTGGTGCGTTTTCAGTGCTGCATTCCTGGCAGCTGATCAAAGAACAAGGGTAATCTCAGCCCCCACAGTTGCCGGCTGTTCCTTCCCAGCAGCAAGGCAAATCATGGTGGCATATAGCTATGGAGAGAAGGTATCAAGGACAAATACAAAGGGAGGATCAGAGACTTACAACGAAGATATTACAAGATTTCTCCTGTAGGCAGGTTACTGACCAATGTTCTCTTCAAGTGCCATACTAATAGCCAAAAATAAAGTGTTTTTTTTTTTTTTTTTTTTTTTTGAACAACTCACTATACTAGAATAACTTGGTTCAGATTTCATAGACCTTTGGAAAAGGCTATGCAGTTCCTTCAAGTGAGATGACCAGCAACACATACTGAACCAGACAAGGCATACACCCCCCGCTTATACTTTCTCCCCCATCTCAAAAAGCCCACACATAAAAGCCCCTCCACAGTAACCCTACAAGTTTTAAACTACTCAAAATGTAGAAGTACATTTTTTACACATACCTCCATTTGTTGGTGAACTGTAAAGATGCTTGGGATTTTCAAACAACAGCTACTTATTACTACCAAGAAAGAATATTGGTAACTGATTCTGTAGACAGGAATTCTAGTCTTAAGACCTACATTCTTGCCAGCAATATCTCTTTAAACCACTTTCCCCAGTGAGCATGCTGTTCCCAAAACAGACTGCAAACAAACAGTCCCCAGTGAATAATAGGAAACTAGTGCCTTTAAATAGGTTGCAAGTGCTTTTTAAAACAAAACAGTTTAGTGTGCTTCTTCTGACGTAACACAGCCTGTCTCCATTGCACCATTGATCTTCTCAGCTGCTTTTACTTATTAAATGAAACAACCAGCTTTGACCTCCAGGCAAGCTAGCTGAGTGGCTACTAGGCTTCAGCTGATTTATGGTTCTCGCAGGCTAAACCATGTGTTGATGGGAGCTAAATCACCTTTTTTCTAAGCTTTAACAAAGGAAATTTTTGAGACTGTATTTTTTGCTTGTCTTTCCAGAGACAAGCAAAAATTTTCCCCCTCAAAAAAAATAGTTTAAGAGTTGTTCAAAACAATTTTTGGAGATGAGATGAGAAGAAACAAACACCAAATATTGCAAGTTGGCATTCTGTACCTCTAAATAAATCTCAGCAAAAAGCTAATCTAGAAATGTGTGACATACTAAGGATGTCCCCCCAAAGGAAGATGCAAATGGGAAAAGAAGCTTTGCACAAAAATATTTAAAAAGCTGTCAGGCACTCAGTCCCATTGCTTAACAAAGAACTGATACAGACCCAAGTTCCATTACACCCACATCCGGACTTATGAGGCAGTCACACACGTAGAGTTAACCCTAGTCTAATCATAGCCAACACTTTGGGAAAACAGGAAAACCAGGGAATTGAGTGGAATTTGCTTACTTAGTTAAGTTAATGGACCCATCAGTCATTTTTGGTTGCTTCAGAAGTCCAACTCTGGAACTAACTCATCCTGGGCACTACTGCCATTTCCAGGCTCCCTGAGTCTTAAAGATTAAAGTTGTAACATGAGGCCTGATGGGAATCTTGAAGAGTGCTCAGATATCCTAAGAATAATGCTGTAGCAATAATATTATTTGAGTTGGGTGATATCCTAACTGTTCCTGTGCAGGAACATCCTGATATCTTACATTTGGAGAGACCATGTAGAGGAATCACAGGTATGCTGGCTAAGAGAGAACTGAAGCTGAGAAGCAGTTCCAGGTACTTAGCACCACACTAGAAAGCCAAAACTGCAGACAAAAGTGAGTTGGCCTCCGTTAACAAGGCAGCTGCAGGAAGTCATACATCTGCTGGGCCCACTCACTATCTTATTTAGCAAGACAAACTGTTCATTTTTTTATAGCCCCAGACACGCAGGCAGAACTGGAAGACTGCGGCATTTAGCAAACAATAGTACCATGTGTTGATGTGCAAGTTCATAAAGTGTTGTTAGTAGGAATCCCTTCCCTTACAGTGTATTGTGTAAGTGGCAGTGTTGGGAGAACTGGTACTAATCTTTGACAATTATGCCAGGATGGACAAGATTTATTAGACTCCTCATCCAGGGTGACAGGTCCACTTCCCAACTACAGCCGTGCATGAAATGGTCAAACTGTTGTGCAATGTCTGTCCACCTACCTCTCACCTTCACGTCACGCCCAGCTAATTCCTCAGTAACCACCAGCCATGAACTGGACCTAAGTCCATACAGAAGGTAAACCTGACTGATTGTTGCCATGTCCTTGCTCAGACATGCATGAACCAGTCAGTATTATGTGCTCCACATGGCAGAGCATGTCTGAAAGAGACAACCAGCAGGTTCTGTGTTGCTTAAGTAAACCTGATTGTGTGGGCAGAGGTCATAGCGGTAAATTATACATTTTGTTTGTGATGAACAAGCCACAGAAATATGTTATGTCCTTCTGTGGAGGTTTGTTTTCTGTATTAGAAAGTTTGCCTTGAAAGGCATCTGGGGATGTGGCCAGAATCTTGAACTTGAGGAATAATGTTCACCATTGAGACGGAGAAACAAATAGACTTGTCTTCAGAAAAACAACAACAAAAAAAAAAAAAAAAAAAAGAAGTTTGAAATATTTGGAATGGGCTTAAAAACAGACCCAGGTTAATACTAGCAAGAACTGTCATCCTACAAAAATATCATGATGACCTGGTCCCAACTCTCTCCACAATTCCGTTGTACCTGCTCCCAGGCCAGTGGTGACAGGAGGTGCTTGCTAAGGGACAGGCAGGAGCAGTTTGCTGCTGGGATGTGCTTCTCAAAATCCAGTCCTGACTGGAAAATGAAGGACGATACCTTGCAATCAAACTGCCATCACAATATAGGGAACACTACAAATAAATGGCCACCAGCATGAATCATATGATGAATCACAGCACAAGCATGTCCTTCAGGGAGCTATTTCTGCTTCTTAAAAAACTCTGCAGATTTAAAGTGAGTGGAAATTGTGCATCCAATTCTGATTTCTTTGCTTTTTCAAGTGGAACCAAAATTTTATTTCTTGCTGGCCAGGAAAGATGAGTTCCCTTGTGGCTACTGCCTACCTGACTGTCCTGATGTGTCGCTTGCTGTAGGGGGTGATGACTTTGAAAAGCAGCTCCATAGCTCCATTGATGCCAAGCGTGGTTCCTGCAGTAACTGAAGCAACAAGAGAAAAGCAGTCAGCTCTGAAGCAGGTGGTCTTCAATACTGTGTTTAGAATGATGCAGGGAAGGGAGTAGCTGCCCTTGGGGCTATGTGCAGATTTATATGGGCTTCCAACTGGACTTGAAAGATCATTTTACAGGCACAGAAGTGCAACACAGAGCTGTCTGTGGACACACCCTGAGACAAGGGCAGACAAAAATGAGTTCTCAGATTCTTCACTTCTTCTGAGCTCCCCAAAACCTCTTTTCCAGTGGATACTGTACTCTCCAGAGAACAAATAATAGTTAAATAGGTTCAGGAAAATGGAAGGGCTCAAAATCTTCCTGCATTTCCCAGAGGCAACTCCATGCGGATGGCTTATTTCACATGGGTACGGAGGGCTGAATTTTCTTTCTGTGCTATTACTCAGCAGTTTGGAAGTATATTTTTGGAAGGGGTGCTTCAAGTGCAGCCTAATTTCAGCTACCTTTAGTCTTTCACTTGCTAGCACACCAGGAGCTTGTATAGATAGATTTTGCAATTGATTCTAAAAATCCCCAGTGCAGCCAGAAGGTGTTTAGCCAGGCCTTACCACTATGAGCCAGGTTCTCTGTGTAAAGAAGGGGTAAAAAAAGCTCTAGAATGTTAAATGCAAGAGAACAGGGTGAAGGGATCAGTAATCAAAAACAGCCAGAGGGACACCTGGCTGTCTGCCCACTGGTAGGTTTTGCCTATTTTGTAAATATTTCCTGGTGATCATTAGAGAGCTGCCAGAGGGCCCATCATCTCCTGCTGTCCTACTGTGCCTCCGCCAAGTTGTCCGGTGATGGAAAGCCTTGCGTGGCTTGCCAACTACTTTCACTGTAGCTGGTGATTCATTAGAGACAGGGCAGTGGACAAGGCATCTTGTACTCATCCTGCCCCAGAGTGGGAGGTGGGCTGCCACATACAACTGGTGGCAGAGACCGTGAAGGGAGAAATCCAGGTCAAAGAAGCATGACAAGGATTTATCTTTTCTGCTTTCATGCCTAAGCACTCTCAGAGTTTTATATGCTTGCAGATCCTCTCTAGTTCTACTCCATAAAAATAATTTTTAAGGTAGGGAGTACGTGATCTCCTAGTTTGGTACCACATCCTCACAAACCTTCACCTAACCTCCCTTGCAGCTTTCCAGCTGGGCTGCAGAGACCACAGAGTCAAAATTAGTTGGACAAGGTGGAAGCACAGCTGGTGAGGTGGAGATACCTGGAGAGCAACAGAGCTCTGTGAAGGAACAGAGGATGGGTTCTAGAGGATGGGTAGAGTAAGGGGCTTGACTTGAACAGAAAGGAGGCCAGGCTGCAGTGCACATCCTGGAACCTCTGCAACATCTGCAGCTGAAATGGATGCAGGTGCACAGAAGCAGGGAGCAGCGATAGGTGTAGATCATAATTTTGGGTGGGAGGCAGCACACGGTCATGATCATAGCTGTGAGACCCAAATAAAGCGACATTTTAGCTTCTGGCCTTGGCTGCACTTTCAGCCAGACTCAGCCTTTTAAATGCTGTCTGTTGCAGGGAGAGAGGTTGAATGTTGAGGCTTGGCTGCTTGCCTGAGAAAGCCCATTGCATGAAACTAGCTCCTGTACAGCTTGGAAGGACCTGCAGGGCTAGGAGCCAGGAATGCTAAATCTTAGGATGAAGGCTGCAGGCAGGATGGTTGTCAGGAGTTATCTGCAGGTGAAGGAAGCAGGGAGGGAGAGGAAATGGTTGGAGTGAGCAAAGGGAAACTTGTGCTGACAAACTCAATGCTCTATAGTAGGGAAAGCCTGTATGAATTTGTAATGATCCCTGGAGAGAATACTAGAAATCTCATTACTTGAGTTGTTTAATATGAGGGTATAGAAAAAAAAAAAAGAAGCTGGAAGAGTGCATGAGGGGAATACTAAGACAGAAGACCAGGTATTAAGTTCCCAGCTCTAATATGTACTTCCTGAGGGACCTTGAATAAGTCAATGATTTCCCTCTGCCTCTTTCTCCACCTGCATTTCCCTTGATTTTGGAGCTGCTCTGAGGAAATGCATAGAGCCTTAAGGTACCTAAGTCTCAGCGAAGGAGTTGACTGTGTATATTATGGAATAGGAGATCGTTATTGTGAATATTTTTTCACTATAGCACTTACGCTTTCATAGTCTGTAAATGAAATACACTGTATAGACCTTTTGGGGAATATCTCTTTCTAGGACTGTTCTGACTTTTCAGTCCAATTCTGTATATTCACTTGCCTTAAACAGGAATTAGGTTTATTTAATCTGAAATGAAATGTTTATTGTCCTTTCCCCGATGAGGAAAGGAGGAAAACCCAGGTACTCACCATTAGAAGCACAAACCCGCAGGACCCAGAGGCAGTGGGTGAGGTTCAGGTGGTGGCCCATGTTTTGTCTTGTCAAGCTCAGGATTACTTCAGTTGCTTCTGCCTTCTGTACTTTTAGCCCAAACTTCCTATCTGTGAAGAGCATACCAGAATCAAAATTATTATGAAGAGCAGGCCACTGCAGCAGTGTTTTTAAGCATACTTGGACCACACCTAAGCTGTGATCTCATAACACAGTTATTCAAATGAATTGGTGTTATTTGAAGATTGCACTGAAAACAGAAAAAAAAATATTGTATTTACTCACAATTACCACATACAAAGAGAAATTATATTTTAAAATTTCACAGTTTCTTTCTTTCAGCTAGAAGGCCAACCTAAGGCACACCATGGTTGAAATCTGTGCAAGAAGCAGCATTGTGTGCAAGTACACTTTCCCTGTCTTGTCAAAAGTTTTCCAACTGGCCAAACCATAGATGACCTGGATTTCCAAAGTAGAACTTCCTCCAAATAATCTCACAGTGCTCTATCAGTGCTGTTTATTGTCGGGCCTGCCCATGAATTTTGAGGTTCCCCCACCCACCTAAGCATTCCCACCATGCAGCAGTACCTCGTTGGCCAACCCTGGCCAGGAGGCGAAGCAGGGGCAGGAGAATGCTGTGGTCGGGGGGCTCGGAGCGGGCAGCAGAGATGAGGGCCTGCAGCAGGGCCTCACTGCCCCCTTTGCTGATCATGTACTGAATTCTCCGTCCGGTCCCTAGGGAAAAGAGGGCAAGAGTAAAAGGCTTTGATCAGAGCATCTCTGCCCCAGAGCCACAGTTATAGATAGCTTTCAACCTGCACAATGCATACAAAGGCCTTCCTGTGTTGCTTTATTGTTATAAACCCCAGGGCGTTTGCAGATTTGACCTCTTGGGTGCCCCTGGACTGGGGACGTGACTCATAGTTGTGTGGTGAAACCATTGTCTCTGCTTCTTCTTGCTCCAGCGGTCATTACTTTTACAAACCCATGTCCTGCTGAAGTTTGTCATTGTGCATTGAAATGCAGCAGAGAGGAATAAGCAGAGACACCAACAGATTTCAAAGGAGCAGAAGGCTCAGTGATCTTTTCTTAGATATTGGAAATTGAACCAGCAAAGGAATAAAGCTCTGGGTGTCTGCCAAATGAAGAGGAATCCTAGGGAAGCTTTGGAGACAGCTTTCAAACAAATCTATGTCTCCAAAGCAACCCCACACTAATCCTGTGAGCCCCACTGCATCAGCAGTGGCCCGTGTGCATTTCTGGCAGCTGTGTCAGCTCTCCATGGTTGGTGGAAGCTGCATGTTCAGCCCTCAGGACACCTGGAGGGGAGATGGTACCTCCTCTCCTCAAGTAGTCAATCCTTCCGTCTAATGAATTCAGAATGATTCTTCAGGGCTTCAAAAGAGAGATTCAACTGGACCGGTGTTGTCTGTGATGGGGCTGTGAGGAGTGGGTAATGCAGGAGGCTTCAATTCTTGCCAGTGCAGCCTAGCATCTCAGTTGGATTGAAAATTGCTTAGCAAAAGACATTTTTGAGGTGGAGCAGCAGGAAAAATAAACATTCTTTCAGTTCTTGTGCCAGTTCACTTATTTTTTCACGTTGCTTGGGCACATGCAGCAACATGTCATCCCTGCAGCCCTGAGGTGAAGATGCCGATGGGAAGGTGATGAACTCTCTCCATCAGAGTCCCTGCGGTTCAGGAAGTTAGGTTCCTCTCACCGTCTCACAACCCACCCTCCAACAGCACGGGTGAATATTTCTGGTTGTTGACTGCCAGGAATTATGAAAAACCTTGAAACTCATGGGCTTATTTTGAACTAAAATCAATAGAGATTTTTTGCCCTTTTTTTTTTTTTTTTTTTTTTTATAACTTAGAACAAAAGTTCGGGTTTTTGGACATAGAAGTAAGCACTGGGTAGCTATAGGTACAATTCATATTTTGTTCACCCTGCAAACACCTGGCTGAGTGTACACAGATCTGAATTCCCTGCCCTGCTCAAACAACCCCTGCCTGCCCCTAGCCTGCAGGCATTGCCCCAGAGCTCAATTCCTTACCCAGAGAGAGCAGGTCAGTGAGGACGCTGAGAATATTCAGCATAACATCCTTGTCACAGGAGCTCTGAAATGGAAACACACCAAATTTAGGGACAAAATCAGAACAGTGAACTTCGTGCTACACCGGGCTGCAGTGCCTCATGCGGTGCAGAGGCACCCATATCCTTGTTTGGATACCGAGTACTTTTTGTGCCATCTGTCCAGTGAATATGTGCAGCCATACTGATAACACATTGTAAAAGCCTCTGACAGACATACTGATCATACCACACAATATTTAATACACAGTAGCATTTCTGAAGAATTTACATCTAAATTCCAAATTACATCTCTTTTTTTTTTTTTCTTTATCACACAGCAATGTTAAATGTGGGGTGGTTTTCAATGAGAACTTCTTATTGCAGCACCTGGAAAAGAATAACTTTAAATTATATTCATCTCATTTACAAGAAAATTACCCTGTCTTTACAGTTTTACAGCTAAAACCACATGGAAACCTGGAGTCTGGGGAGCAGAAAGATGCCCTAAACTTATTTTTAATCAAGTCTGAGTAAGCACCAGACCCTGCCATCACACATTCTGCTTTAGATTCACTTTAAATTTTTCTCTAGAGGAAATCAGATACAGTGTACTCATGGAGAAGGGAACACATGATATCTACCATCCATCTGTGTGATACACTAGACCTCTGCTTGAATCCTCCTCCAACCAGATTTCATTGCTGAGACTGAGGAATTAATCACCAGTCTGTATTGTTGTATGCGAGATCTGGGTTAAGTTCTAGATCTCTTAATATCCGTAAAGATAAAACACAACACAAAGGAAATTTCCAGTATAATAGAGAAGTTTCATTTGTGTAGCTTCGGTCCTGAATAACATTAGGTGTTTCACATAAGCTATAACGGAATCACTGTATCTCCCATTAAGTTATTAAAATAGGATAATACCTTACATATCTTACACATGGCTCCTATATTTCTCAATGTTGAAATGCTTCAGAAACTTAACCTACTCGGACTTATTCTGGATATATGCAATTATTTCACCAGCCAAAACGACTCAACCATTCTCTGACACATTTAACATTATGGAACAGATGATATAGGACAAGGAATCAAGAAGTAACACCTAGCAAAAAGAAAGTGTGGAAGGAATATTTGGAAAATCTACCTAATTCAGATCTTTAATAATGACTACTATTAATGCAAGCAGACTATTTATTTCCAGTGGATCCCTGCTAAAGTCACAGCACAAGCTGAAATGGTGCTGCAGATGGTGTAGCTAATTAGGTAGCTCCGTGGCATACCCTTTCACTGCTATAGTGCGGGAAGATGTGCCCTGAGTGAGACACAGGAATGAAGCATATGAATATGCTTACATATGCTTATATGCATATAAGAATATGAACCTCATTGAAACCAAAAGCGTCGGTATGATGGTCGTTCTTTCACAGCCAAGACAAAGAGAACGTATGACTTTAACAAAATCTACTAACTCTTGTTTCAGCTTCACCTTAGAGAGCCTTTCCAAATCCAACTTACTGCCTCAAGGGACCACACAAGGGAAAGAAAGCTTTTTTTTTTTTTTTTTTTTTTTGAGAGAGAGAGTAAAGGCTGCAGTAGGGTCAGAGTGGCTACGAAGGCTATGAATACCGTTGCTTCTTGGTAACGTATAGTTTCAGTCACATGATAATCCTGCTAATTGGTGTCTTTGTTCATTAGTCCACAGTCCTGTGCTGATTTGAGTCTCTTGATTTCAGAGGAAATAAACAGTGATCAGAGTTCGCTTCCCGAGTTCCTTGGCATTTTTTATCATAGGGACTTAATAGTCAGGAGCAAGCTGTCAGGGGTGATGAGTATCCACCAAATTTACTGACTCCAGGAAGAGTTACAGTCCTCAGCACCTTTTTAAATATCAGTGTTGACTGTCCTCTGGTTTTGTCTTGCTGCCTCTCAGTATCCCTTTCCTCTGTAGGTGGATGGATTACACATTAAGGTTTCAGTAATGAAGTCTTCATTGATTTATGCTCCTATTACACTGGGCTGTTTATTTTAACTGATTGGATTGTGGGTTTCCTAAGCCATTAACACAAATAGTGATGACATAAGATATCCTCTGACTTTCCATGCGCTTTATCCAGGGACACGGATGAACAAAGAACTTGAGGGGATATGAAAGATCAACCTTTAAAGTGTGCAAATAGGAGTTGGGTGATATTGCCAAATATTTTACCTGAGTATTTACTCTTGGTATTTTAACACTGAAACTCTAATTGTGTTGGTGCACCATCAGTCCCCTTCCTCCAGTGCACTAATAAGGGAATTGGAGGGCTTGTGTGTTTGCTGAAACAGTGGATAAACCCCTAGTCCCATTAGAAATTATAATATATTTCCCACTAACTTTAGTGGCACCAGGATTTCAACCACTGAATAATACAGAATATCACAGAGGAGTACAGCTCCAATTTATAATAGCCAGCCAGAAATATATATATAAATATTATACACGTGATATATATATATATGTGAAATATAATAATATATATATATATAAAGCTCTAAAAGCTCTACAGTTGCTGTTGTCTTACAAGATGACAGATTGCCTGTTGAATATGAGAGCTCAGATTTTGGCTATTTAGCTTGCTATTTTCTAAAATATCAAAGAAATCTGGACAATGAGTTCAAGGAGAATTAGTTGTTTAATGCTCATACCAAACTGTGGAAGAATTGCCAACAAATTCATTCATAAAAAATATTCAGTAAATCTTTTTGAACAGTAAATACAAATGAGAAAATCACAACTTGTGCCTGATCTAAAAAAGATGAATAGGGTAATTTCTTTAATGCAAATTACTTACCCAGCTCTGGTTAAAATAAACACATTAGTTATTTTTATTGAAAGATATGTTTGACTGCTCAAGAACAAATGGTAAGCAAGGAGAGAAGTAAAATTCCTCTTGCTAAATATTTTCCATTCCTGCCAGCACTTACGAATGTTACATACAATATCTGTACGCGCACAGACTAATGAAGATGCATTCATGGTATATGGGTGGAATGAGAGCAGAGAAAAGTTCCCAGAGGCTCAAGTTAGATTACAAAATCGCCAGCCTCCTGCAGGATTTCACTAAAAGGATTTAGAGTCAGAGCCAAATTGTTACCTATTAACGACAGCCTGTAACTGCCTTTCACGGCTTGCAGCTGGACAAGGTCTAAAGTAACAAAAAACATCACTTAAAATATCAAGCATGGCTGTACTTTTTGGCCAGAGCCCCTCATCTTAGCCTTACTTCAGTGAAGCCTGCTGTTTTTCTCACCCAACTGGGAGTATCACAGGGCTGAGTTCAGATGCATTTAATCAGCTTCTGGCTGATAGTTCCTCTCTGAGACTTTTCTGAGCTGTTTCGGGGAATTAATCCCTGAAACACCAGGGCTTTGGATAGCTTGGCTGAAGCTCCTCATACATAAACAGCAGAGGAATGGAGAAAGCCAGGAATAAAAAATACCCCAGCATATAGGCATTGATACATCCAGGCAGCAAATGATTAGTTAGTGACATTGGGTTTGGAGGACAACAGCTCCATCCCAAGATCCTTCTGAATGGCAGCTCAGATTATTTTGCTGACCCACAAGTATGCAGGGAAGGAGTTCCAATCTCCTCATCCTGCTCTTGGGAACACGCCAAGAGAAGCTGTTATTTACTCAAGACAAGATTATAAAATTGCAACTAAGCCACAGAACCAGGTAATCTAATTTCAGCAGGGAAGTATCCTGGGATTTTTTCTCCAGGCTTTGAAGAGCCACCAGAGATTATTTTTCCTGTCCAACCTGAAGGACAGTGCCTATGGGTGCAGTTCCCCTGTTAGCGCTTCCCTAAAATGAAGAATTCCCCAAAACTCAGTCATTTCTGTAGCTCTCGGGCTTTCATATCTTTTGCCCAAAGGTATGTATTCCTCCAACTAGGATATGCAAATTAATGAGAGTGTGTACTGTGAGTCTAAGCACTGTGGCTGAAAAAAAAAAAAAGAAGAATGCCCAGTAAGAAATCATACAATATTAATTTGTGCAGCATGATATTTACTAATAAATATTTTATTTGAGGAAAGAAGTACAAAGCTGTTATTCCACCCGCAAAAATTACGAATGCAAAATTAAAGTAACTTCTGGAAGGCAATGGATAACGTGTTTTCTAACAATGCTCCTATTAAATTAATTGTTGGCTGTAGTCCCACGAAGCTGTGTGACTACTTGAAAATAAATATATAAATATATAAATGTATGAATATATAAATATATGAATATATAAATATATTTATCTATAAATATATAAATAAAAGATCTGGGCTAGCACACTTCTAGAGTTGTTTTTTTTAGAGAGAGGCTGAGGAGTAGGATGTCCAGTTCCAAGTTTTATTTGTTTGTTTGCTTGTTTTTAAATAGCCTGTTTCTAAATAGGGAAGCAGGATTTGACATGTTCAAAATACATCCTTCTTTCTTCTCTTACCCTTAATAAATACACTCACACAAATAGCAGCAGTCAGAAGCCTAACTGTCTGTGTAATGACACTCGCATCTGCAAGAAAATTCCTTGTTCTCCGCATTCAAAGTCTTTGGAAGACAAAACTAGGTGCAAAGTTACACTTACTAAAACCAAGACTAGGTTAGGGGCTGAGAAGGATTAGTCCTCACTCTCTCCTGAGACCTCCAGAAAAGATAGGGCTGCTAATAATTGCATTAACACCTAAATCAGAGGCTCCCTTCCTGATGTTCTGCTGCCAGCGAGGCAGAGGTGTGCCCCAGACCCAACTGCTCTGCCCCGCTGGTGTTAGGGGTTTGGCAGCTGGACGTCCTCCCACACCTAGCTATCGGATCTTGCAATAACTGCAAAACCAGGTTCAGCGCCTTACGTTCTGCGCCTTGCCAGAGTAAATTGCTTTTTCTAATTTAAGTGGAGCTAAAAATCCATGCTAAAATAAGAGAAGAAAATACCCTGGAGAGTTCCTTGCCTGTGTACTCCCATCCTTAGCTTCAGTATTCAGTGAGCTAGCTCTGATTTCTTCTTGCTGGGAGGTTATTGATAGTATTGGATATGCGGAGGTTTGGAAAATATCATTATTTCCAAGGGGAAAAAATGTGTTCAGGCATCTCTGAAATTTCACTAGACAACCTCAGAATAAGGGAGTGTTGCAACTCAGGTGATTACAGATTAAATGTTGTTATTACTGAAGCATTTTGTTAGATTCCTAACATCATCCAGCGTTAGAAGATTCCCAAGAAGTCACAGTTCTGTTCCTCCTCTCCCAAAATGTCCAAATGTCCTCAGCATCACCACCATCTTCTGTGGTAAACAGCAAGTGCATTTGTCTGGGCTAACCTGGGTTTCCTCTGCTCAGGAGTCAGATAGGCCAGGAAACTCCAAGGAGATGTGGAAGAGAAGAGGTCTATTTAAAGATGCAGAGAGGAGGACCTTGCTGCTAGGATAGTGTCCTAAGTGACCTCCTTAATCCCGCAAGAGAGGCATTCACAGCTGTGTGGGATCATGTAGCCCTCAAACTGTATGCTGGGCGGCCAAGGGGCCTCCAAGAACAAGACAAGCAGTCCGACTGCTCCTTGCTCCTGTCAGTGAGCTTTGCTTGCTCCTGCACGCCCCTGCCTGGCATGGCTGGTGCCCTCTCTACCCAAGCACCAGCCTTTCTCGTTCCTACTGATGCTCACTGCTGATGCTCAAGCAAGGCTCTATGCATCAGCCCAAAGCAGCAGCTGTGGGTTTTGTACCAAGGAATACAGCAAAAACTCATTAAAAATGTCCATCTGTGGCTTGATGCAGTCAAGTGTGTGGATTTCTTACAAACTCCGTTGCCCTGAAGGTTTGTTTTTCTCATCTTCGCTTGCACTTGGGTGTGATAACCTGCAATTATTTTATTTTTTCAATAAGACACCAGATCACAGTTGGGTTCAGTAATTAGGTGCCATTCACAATGGATGGCAGATCATCCAGGTGTCTGGGCAGAAACAGTGCCTCAAAGCCAACTCCTTACATGTTATTGTACAGGACTTTGCTCCCGTTCATTGAGCTTCAGGGCTTGTTCTCAAAGGATATGTGCTACACTCTGTGGGAATGAACTGCCACAAGGCAGACATGGGCAAAGTCCAAACTTATATCTGAATGTCTTCAAAACACTGAAGGTGTTGAGATGTAACAGCTTGGCGTGAGCTGATCTCTAGCCAAAATAACTTGGTGAATAACATGGTAGAAATCATCTGTGCCAAGGAATCTTACTATATTTAATGCAATAAATTGCACTAACATAACACCTTTCATCACAAGATCACAGATTTCTTTACAAATATTAATTAACACCTGCCCCACTGCATCCTTCATCAAGGCTATCAGATTCATTGTCCCTTGTTTTTTGCTGGTGGGAAATATCACCTACTGGTGGGAAATTCACTTAGGCATCACCTAAGTGAGTTGGTGGCAAAACCAGGGGCAGAGCTCAGACAGCTAGTCCAGTGAGAAGCACAAACGCTTTCTGCACAGAGGCATTACAGCTCTCAACTTCCCAGCAGTAAGTGAAGCAGAAAAAAAATATCTCCTGCAAGGAATCTGAATGCTACACTGGGAGAAAAAACGGGCTACTCACCATCAGCACATCCTAGCCCTATTTTTGAAGCGATATTCATCCTCATGCCCAAGGATGCGGGAGATGCTGCACATCTACACAGGAGCTAAGAGGCACATAGATCGTGATTTTGCCTGCTGCATCACGAAGTCTCCAAGGTGTTTCACCTCACTTCAGAGCAAGGCTGTTCATCATCTGTGCCACACCGTTAGCATGTCACACTAATACAACATGCTCACATCCAGATATCTGCAGGAATTATGCCCTGATAGACTGCAATTTCTTGGATGCCTTTAGCAAAGGAAATTGCTTTTTTCTTTCCTGCTTTTTTCTCATGCCAAAGTTCTCTCTATGTTCTAAAAATAAAAAAATAAAAAATATATTGTCCTTGTTCTTCCTGATACAAAGTTCCTTTGTGTCACTTCCTCCTCTCACTAATGCATCTCTAATAGAGCAATTACTTTATTATGCAGAACCAGTGGTAAAACACATTATTATATAACTTTAAAATGCTTCTGTCAAATTGGAAGTGTTAAAAGAATGAGGAAACTTTGAAATAAATCAAAACACGTGATATTCTGCAAAAGGCTTTTAGATGTTCCCTTGAATATTTCTAATGTTCTTTCTGTAATTTCTACTGCAGATAAATTCTCAGAGGTTTCATCTCCTATTCCACAGTAAGTTGCCTCTGACACCTAAAGATTTTGACTGCATTTAATGTTATACCATTCACATTTTTCTTTAAAAAAAAAAAAAATCCAGTGCCAAAATTATCTGAGTATGTGTCTTTCATGCTCTCTTAATAAGATTTTATATAGCATTAACTATTCTTGCAAAACAATTTCTATATGCATGCTAGCACCTACTGTTTGTCGGTGTTTCTTGGGTTTATTCCTATACTCCATATTGCTTCACCTGTTACTGAAATAGTTTAAAATATTAACGTTTCATTCAAATGCTGCTCTGTTACAGCTACTTAACACAACGGCCACCCAAACTTAATAAGGAGGAATCTGTGTTTTCCATTCAGTGTAGTTTTCTTTTCCTCTACTCATGATGAAAGAGCATCACGAAACACGCTACAATTTTTCTTTGTGAGATTTCATGGGCGCCACTCCAGAGTATACTCTGTCTTTCAAAGAAGAAGTGGATTTGTAAATTAACAAAGATTTTTTTTTTTTTTTTTTCCCAAGCAAAGGCATTTCTCAAAGTACAAGTGAGCTTGGAAAAAATCCAGCTGTACTTGCTTTTTAATAAAACCATAGGTTTTGAATACCACAGCAAATGTAAGCATGTGCAGGTGGGAGTAAAAGACCATAATGAAGATACCACTGTCCTCGTCTTCTCTGTGGCATTCCTGCTTAGGCTAGGCACAATAAAACCACGGGAGTAACTGTGTCTACGCTTGGTCTGCCTTGGCACTTCCTAGCGTAATGCTGTGTTCTGCTGGGGCTTCTCTCTCTGTTCCAGGGCAAATGCACCCATTTGTTACAAATTAGGCTGAGATTGACCTGCTAGGCTGAAGAAAAGGAGCACTGTAAGGTATGTTCTGGTTTAGACTGACAGCACGCCTTTCTCTTGCTGAGATAAGTGTCCTTATGTGTCAATCTACCCCGCTTTCAGGAGTGTTTTCTGGAACAGCATTGAAAATGCCTTTAATCAATCAACACTTAATAATGATGATTGAGGTATGGGTAGCAGGGACATACTGCTAATAACTATTGTTAGTCACAGCTTATTTTCGTAGGAGATAGAACCTGAAAGTGAAAATGATGAACCTATTTTTCCCATCCAGCGTAAGTGAAAAATCAAACAACAAACGAAAGTCGGCATCTATAATGAATAGCAAACTCTGCTTCAAAATTCTTAATGATTCAAAGTATTATTACTGGTAATGTAAAGCAGAACATCTGTCTAACTGCATTATTGAGAGCCATTTGTCTAGATTTTAACAGCAATCTCTTAAAAGCAAAGCCCTCAGCTCTCTGAAAAGGCTGCCAAGTTTTTAAAAGGTATGACAGTGGTACGTCATTTTCCATCCAGAAAGCAACAAAGGTTTCTATTATCTTTAGTCTATATCCTGTGCAAGACACCCAGCAGAAGCAACCCAATGCCACCACGTTAAAGGCGGGCATGTCTGGGGCTTTATTCAGACATTGTTAATTCAGTTCAACAGCACAGAAGCACTTGCAAACTAAGTGCTGGCCGGTCAAGCTAAAAAGCATTTTATTAGCTCAGTGAATGAGTTTACTGCTGCATTTGTGCACAAGGAAAACGTGACAGGAGTAAAATTTAAAAATACTAGCTCAGGGTCCTGTCTGAGAGTCCTGAGCTGAGATCAGGCTGATGTAGTTCATTGACATTGCGAAGTGAGAGATAAATGAGTGCTTCTGCTCCTACCGGCACCTTTCTCCATGCAGCAAGGCTGTGGCACTTCTGCAGCTGAGCAAACTTTGCCACTTGCTGTGCCTGCAGGTGTCTGAAAAGCCACGCTGACCCAGCACATCCTGACCCAGGAGGTCAGGAGCATGGTGGCCCCTGCTGTGCCATCCCCTACTTTAACTTCACCTTGCTGAGACACTCGTGGACTGAACTGAACTCCCTGGGCCAGCTCACAGAGCTTGAACGATGCTGGGAGTGAGGCAGGTGATAGCTGCAGACATGGTCCTTTGTGAGAAATCATGGCGAAAGGACAGACTGCAAATAAAACAGCCTCGTTCAGAGACTCTCCTGAGACTCTTATGTGGAAACAGGCTGAACACGTGATGGCTTATGAGTCAGCATAGAGAGACCACCCCAAAGTTGTTGTTGTGTCCTGTTTTATTTGTGCATGGTCTCATTGGTTTAGCAGTGCTCTGCAAGCTTTGTTAGGACACAGCTTTGTTAGGGGAACTCAACTAGGAAGATTTCCATCTGCTTGATCTGTCAGTCACTCAGATAATCATCTTTCAGATAAAACACTCCAAAGTTTTCAGTGAGATACAGCTTCTGCTATGGGAACTTTTGAAACAAACCACTAATAAGTATGGTTTTCAGCTCTAAGAGCAAGTCATTTTAATATATCATTCTTCCAGCTGTCCCCTTGAAATCCCTGTGCATTATGGGGAGATCAAATGACCTAAGCCCTATTGGAAGATAAATTGTTGAAGAAAAACAGAGCCAGGCACACATTCTCTTTCACGTTTGGCATCTCAAGATCCCTCCCTTACTTACAGAACATGCCATGGGGCAAAAGACCATTCAAATACAGGGGACTTTCCCAAAAAGTAGACCAGAGAAACCAGGGCAGTACCTCTGCTTTTCCCTAGCCTCTTCAGAAACTGTCCCCATGTGGATGGTGCTGGTTTATTCCTGGAAGAATGGAGGGTCGAAAGAGGCAGTTCAGTTTGTTCCTCTGACTTCATCAGATCAGCATTTTAATCGTAGGGAAAGGTCAGGTGGACCATTCTCCCTCCTCCCCTCCTTTTGCAGCGCAGACAGGTGGGCATTCACTATGCCAAGTGAACTGCTTATGGAAGGATCTCTTTCTGTCACGCTTCTGCTTGTCAGGTTAATCCTGAATAAAATGGAAGGCCAACTTTATCTTCACTGTAAATCTTCTGCTTTGGCCTTCCAGAACAAATGCCGTAAAAATCAGAGGATGGCAGAGGACCACAGGCATTACGCTGATTTCACCCAGTGAAGGAATGCCATCTGCTCATGAAGTAAGTTGTTCCACCCTCTGGTTTGGGAAACAGTGTGAACTAAGAAGTGAACTAAGTTCCACCCAAACTTGACAGATGAGTTTTATCTCCATTTAGCAACTAAACGAAGAAATCTGGAGGCACAGATAGTAAATGGGTTGGAAAGAGAGAGTTTGAAGCAGTCCTGAGAACAAAGCCCAGGACTCCTGTTTTAGCCATCAATACCACATCGTTCTGTGGAAAGAAAGGGAATAGGTAGCAGGGAGTGTCGGGGAGCAGATGGGTCCAGGGGAGAAGAATCTGTTTACTGAAGGGATCAAATTCCCATTGGGTCCAGTGGGAAACCTCTGCCTGTAAATTACACCAACAATTAATGCACATGAAAGACTTACCAGTAGTTGACTGGAGAAAAGTGCAATGTTGTGGTGCTTCATGGCTCTAGGCTCAGGAAAAAAAAAAAAAAAAAAAGTTTTACCTTCAAATTGTCCCTTGTTGAAAGGTGGAAAAAAGGCAAGATTTCTTTGGTAGACTAGTTATTTCTCCCAAAGGACATTTCCATGTCAGAATTACTCAATTTTCTAATAAGAATCGCCATGAAAGTTTCGCTGTTCTCATTAATTCCACCTCAACCTACAGCACCTTTTGAAAAAGAAGGCTGTGTTCTTCTTGGAGAACAAATCACAAGGAGAAAAAAAAAAAAAAAAAACAGCCTTGTTCTCTCAACCCCCTGAGGGAAGGAGGTTTTACTGTGCCCAGTGAATTTCTTGTCGAGCAGATGTTATTCTGTCAATCAATAGACAGTCTAAAGCATTCATTCTCTTCTGTGTAGCTTAGCACTGCCTGTGGGTTGAGGGGTCCCTACTATATTATCTTTGACCTCTCTTTATGAAATCAAGGACAAATTCTTGACTTCTAAAACCTTCATTTCTTTATAATAAGATAGGTCTCCACTCAGTAAAACAAAGGCCATAACAGCACAACAGATCATCGGGAAATACTAAATCTTGGGTGTGAATTTGGTGTCTTCATTGATTGATGTTTTTGCCTCAAAGTCAGCATAATTCAACTGCCTTTTCTGAAATTAAACTGTCTTTCATGACAGCAGCACAATAGTGTGCACATAGCTTTTAGGACTGTAGGAACCAAAGACCCACCAGTTTCTAAACTAGGCTGGACATCCATATGTATAGTTGTACAAAAAAAAAAAAAGAAACTGTACGGCTTCCCCTTAATGCTCATTCCCCACCTTCTGCAGAAAATGCGGTTTTATCAAGGGGGAAAAGGGAGACTGGTGAGATTGCCTTGGACTGTTCCCAGTCTCATTATAGAAGATGGTCGCTCTCTTTCAAGGGTTATGTCCCACCATTTTCCAGGCACATTCTGGTCCAGCACTCTCCTGGGAACCAAAATCAGTCTGCTCTGACCAAGAATCACAGTCCCTCATCCTTTCCTGAGGAGGTGATCAGTGAGTCCAGCAAGCAGAATGGCTCCAGCTCATGGATCAGCACTTCTATCCTATGGCCCATCAGGCTCTGAAGGCCAACAGGTGCAAATAGACCGTCCATGAGACAAGTGCTTATTAAAAGAACAGGGAAAGGCAACAGGGAATTATTTTATATCCTGGTCTGGTGAGAAGAATGTAGTCATGGGGCTAAAGTCTGGCAGAGCACGACGACGTGTGGGTGATTAGTACGTTGCAGATATAGGATTTGCAAAGACGTGAAAGCCTGAGGTTCTCAGGTCTCCATACATCAACCCTACCACACACAGCAAAGGGCCACCTCTCCACAGGAGCATGTTTCATTTCATGAAGAGCTGCTGGCAAATACCACTTCAGTTCTGCATTTCACCTGGGTTCTTTGGAAAAACGGGCTTTCATCTTCTCTTTCCCCAGAAGCACAAATCCTCCCCCAACTTTTCTCACAAATGTGATGATGACACACGTTGTGTTACCTATCTTGGCACAAACAGGAATAATCACACAAAGGCAGTGTACCTGTGACAGCAACATATCCAGGGCAACTTTCAGCCCTGCTATACCAGAGTGAGTGAAATGAAATCCCTCCCCATCTCTTAAATTCCTGGTACATTTTGGAAATGTTTTCCTTGCTGTTAACACACATCAGTGAAACTCTCTGCTGGTGTTAGAAGACAGTGCTAAAGTTAACCATTATCAGCCCACACATTTTTCTATACAACCAACTGTCCAAATGTCTTGCACTTTCTGCTAAATGTGATGAACTCTAACTACAAATGTCCTTGAACGTATTTTATACAGCAGATATATATCCCCGTTACAGATAAAGCCAAGGGGACAGCTCCAATGGATTGAACAGAAAAAAAAAAAAAAAAAAAAAAAAAAAAAAAATGTCAAAAGGATCTCTAAGCCATTACAACGAAATGCAGCATAATACACTGAAAATAAGATTATGCTATATAAAGAAACACAAGTAAAATCTATTCAGGCAAATACCTCTCTGTATGAAAACAACTCTTTTCATGTATTGCAGAGGGAAACTATTGAAGAAAAGAAGAAGGTTGAAATTTTCCATTGATATAAAAGTATTGATGTGATATAATAAATATATCTGTAGGCATACAAAATGCCCAGGGAAGCAAGGTAACCACCAGCAATTATTCTTGACTTACATATAGATAAGCAAATGTTCCTGAATATTTTGATACTGTACGCAAAAGACAAGTATTATAAACAAATGCATATACCTTCTTAGTTAATGTAGCTTAATGTGTGTTTGTGTCTATAATGCAGCAGTTGTCCAAAAATATGCAATATAAAGCTGCTTAACTTGATATAAAGTGCCATTATATTACATGCAAACAGCCTAAGTTAAACAGCATGGCCATAAATGCAGCCAGGCTGGGCCCTCAACAGCTGAGGCGACAGTTTTAAAATGTTCGTGTCATTTCATTTGGCCCCCTGGAACAACAATATACATTTTCTTAATTATGCAATAACTTGTTGTTTTATTTCACAAACCCCCTGCTTTAGAATGAACAGTGTCTTCTGCCTTGCAAATCACCCCATATAGCTTTTTGTCCTCATCGTTTAGCATGTGGTCCTGTGCATTATTTATTGTGCCCAACCCAAGCCCTGCACTGAAACAGAACTATTAATTCATTCCACTTTTTTTTTTTTCTTTGTGTATTGTGTTTTCACCAGACCTTCTTCTTTTCAGATGTTCATTGCCTGATCTTCTCAAACACTGATATGAGACGTGGTGGGATTATTAGCCATTTTACGTAGAATTAAGTCAGATGCAGAGGATTGTGACCCATTTCTCCAGACCTGTGTTCTAGTGACATTTTGCAATAGAGCATTTGCATTTCTTCACCAAGGGATCCTGGGGGTCTCCAGAAAAAGACAGACCGAGGCCCACTTTAAAACTCTGACATGGAAAGTTTTGCTTGATTTCCAGGGCCAAAAAAATGTACTCTCTTGCTCAGTCCAGCTGTAGTTGCTGCCAAGTCAGTCTCTGGGTGGATTTTGCACCTCGAGGTCCCACATCCTCATTAATGCAGTCACAGGGAACTCTGGAGAGCCCAACTGGAGGCATTTTCAGAGGAGCTGGCAGAGTGCTCAGAGAAACAGCTGCGGCCAGCCTGGGGACAGAGAGTGAAATTCTGGTCCCAGCTTGGCCAGTAGAAGGGTTTCTGCACAGCCCAAAAAGTGCCTCAAGCTGTGAGCTGCTAGTGTTCAGCACTGATTTGCAAGAATGCCAAACGTTGATATTTCCCCCATTGCCTTACAGGAATTGGGGGTTAATACCCAAATCCTAGCCTCTTTTCCCTTTGGTAGGTGCCAGGTCTCCTCCTGCTTAGCAGTGCTCCATGGTGGTGAGGCAGGAATTGTAGGGAAGAGCTGTGCATTACCTTTAGGTTCTCTGTGGACGGGGAGAAGATGACAGCTGAGGTTGGAAGGACAAGCCGTGACCCTGAAAGTTAGGGTGCTGGCCTGGACCGTCTCTATAGAATTGCCTGCAGAGGAATATTCTTCTTCCACAGTTAAAAGAGAAAATGGACATGTGTGGTCTAAGTGGCATTGGCAGTAGAGACAGGGAAGTGCTGGTGGCACATCCAATGTTTTCCCCACGAAGGGTTTTTCCTGGAACCCCATAACCAAGTGTCTCATGGACCACACTGCACTATGTTAGCTGCTCCAAAGCTAGAATATTTTCTGTAAGGAATAGGAGAACGCTAAGTCCACTGCTGTTCACTTTAGGTACAACAATGTCAATAAAACTTGTTTAATGAACCACTTAAAAATGGCCATCTGTTTTTGAGCTGATTTCTCTTCCTTGTATGGGTATTCCACCAACCCCCGCTTGCCAAATTGCCTCTCAAAAATACAAAACTGAACTTCAAGCTCCTCCACGCCCTGTGCAATCCAGTGGGCATTCTGTTTTGTGAGCAATTCTTTGGATTTTATATCTATTTCACTCAGTCCCGGGAATCTCAGCAGCTCTGTTAACAGAATAAGTGCAAGGATGCAGAGGAGACAAAAGCATTTTGTGAAATGCGGTCATATTCATTGTCACTGGAGCAGCACAGCTATCTTCCCACTTGACTTTAGGATAACAATAGAACTGCTTTGTCAGCCAGCCAGCAGAGCAGCTCGGAAGACACAGCGCAAAGAAGCAGAGAGGTTCAAGTTAGCAAACAGCGGATCCTGTATCTCTTCCCTGCTGGGCACCACAGTCACTCAAAGAGGAATTCTTTTACACAAAACACATCCTCCATGGATACATAAGATTTTCACCTCTTTCCTTTTGAACCATAGCATTTAGGAACATTTGCAGTCCAGCATAGTAGGACGAAGTATGAGCCAAAGATCTGCCAACGGCCCCAGGGGTTGCCAGCTTAGTGGAATACGCACGCAGGGAGCATGGCTTCAGGAAGCATGTGAACACCAAGCTGAGAGCCAACAGGAAATCTGGGACTCCTCAGGCGACACGATGTACACTGCCACGGAATAAGGAGAAGTTCTCGGGGGAACCAAAGCAGGCTCACATCTGGGATTGGCAGGCAAGGAAGAGAGCAGAGAGAACGCAGGGGAAGAAGCAGAATGCTGCTTATTTAGCTAACAAGCTAGAGGATAGAGTGAGATGAGGGCTGGGACAACCAGCAGTAGGAAGATCGATGCTCTAAAACCTCAAGTGATTCAATAGTTCGGGACATAACAAAAGATGTTGTCTTAAGTTTTCTATCGGTCTGCTTAGCTACTAGCAGCTTTTTAAAGTATCACCCAGATGAATCCTCCAGGCTTTAAAATAAGCAAGAGATCTAAACCCAAACATCTCTGGGATTTGGCATTAGGGAGGCTTCCTGCAAAATGGGATGTCGGAGTTTCTCCCCTGGTGATAAGCTGTACCTGGGGTGGATGCTGATTTCTGCCACGCTGTGACTGGGGAGTAAGGTGAAGAGTAGCAACCAGCCCAGCCTTGGTATAGGTACTGCAGTGCCTGCGTATGAAAGACAGTGCAGAGCTGGGCATGAGGTAAAGAAGTTGCTGTAATGCAGAAATAGGAACAGAATAGGATGGCAGAGGGAGGGGAGGTGATAATTGTAGGAGAACTTTGGGTGGGAAAGGTCAAGAAGAGAGAACAAAGAAGGTAACAGGGTTAAAACCAAAATGAATAAGAAAATATATATATATATACAGAAAACTCCTAAGTGCTTGGCTCTGCAATACTGACACAAAACCTATGAGACAGGGAGAGGTTTTTCTTAAATCTGAAACTCACATTTGAAAGCTGCACCTTGTAAGCAATGAAGCACTTTTTGCCTAGGGATCTGAAATGTCATGTCTTCCCTGCAGTGATATTTTGGTGACAAAATGCAGCTGCACTTTAAAAGCAGTTTTTGCTTTTCACCTTGTCACTTTTCAGAACATCTGTAACACGTCGCGCTTTCATGGGTTTGAGCTGTCTTTGGAGGATCATGCTCCTTTGTTGTGCTGGGAACAGTTCTGAAGAACTCGGAAACCAAATGTGTTTCTTTCTTTGACTAGAGCAGGAATTTTGTTAGGAAGTGCACGGTGTTCAGGTTTTGGCCTGCATGATAACGTCCTTACCAAAGCCAGGTTGTGAGACCAGGAGATGTGATAGATTGTCCCCTTGGCTGAAGGTGATTGAGCTTATCTCAGGTCGGTACATCTGCCAGGTTGAGAATAATAATCCATGACAGTACTTGGAAATGAGGTAGAAATCTAGCCCCAACTGAAGGAGAAAGGCTGTTTTTATTCTTAAGTTCACAAAGACTGGCTTGGTGGGTGAATGTTCCCTTGTTCTTCAGGGAAAGCTTTCTGCTTACAAGGAATATTATGTGCTAAGATAAATGGGAAATACACAATAATATTATCCTGCAGAATAGCCTGCTGTATGCAGCAGACATGTTCTTCATGCCCAATAAAAGAATATGAACCAGCACTGACAATTTGGCAGGACACAAAAACAAAGCAACCATGTTTTGGACAGCTGTTGTAGAACATAACAAAGTGCAGAGGGATGTTATCAGCAAATGTAAACATCAACAAAATTTACTGTTTCCCAGGTCAGTGCTTTCCAACTGTGTCAAGCAAAGGTCTTTTTTATCACTGGATTTGTGTACGAGAGGTGACGGTGTTGCAGAACAACACTGGTGAAGTTTTGGCTGGAGCTAAGGAAGGACGAGGGGAATCGGAGCATACCAGCATTATATATATATATAATTGTCATCAACCACTTTCCTGTCCTCTAGCACCCATACCTCTGCATTTGCTTGAAAATACAATAAGAAAGCCCTTTGCTCTTCTTTAAATAAATGTGGAGTTTTGGAAAACAAGGTTCTTGTACTAAAGCTAGATTTTGTAACACAAGGGTTGAATGTTGGGCTCCTTGCAATTTTGCCAACAGTGAAAAATTGCTTTTGCTTTCAGTGGACCTACCTGTTCCTACTCTAGCCCCACATAAAGCTTTGCTGATGAATTGCATACAGATGCACATGCAGCTCTCAATTATCCAAAGTAACTGAGAGAGGACTGTAACTTAGATATGGCAAAAACACAATGTAGTACAGAACACGCATTAAACAAGCTGTAAGAGCACAGGGACAGGCAAGTTACACTGAAAATAAAATAAAAATAATATTAATAAAAAAAAAAAAAAAAAAGACCAGTAAGGCAACTTTCTTGTGTGCCCGTTCACCTGAAGAACTCACTGCCACAGGGTGCCATGGATGGCAAACCAGGGTTTGACAATGTTACGAGAAATAAAAGTTGTTGACAGTTACATAAGCTTTGATAAGAACGTCAAGGCTGGTCAGCCCACACAACTATAGTTTCGAAGCCAGTTACATGCCATGGGTTTTTATAACCTTTGCTACATGCTTGTGGTTGGTCACGGAGACCTTCAGAGACATAAGGCTGTGAGGCAGTAGCTCCTGGGCTGACCCAGGTGGTCAGTGTGTTTCGCACACCCTGCCCTCATCTTCTGCTCCTGTGACATGCAGCAGCGTGAGGCTTTGGTAGCCCACATAGCTGCCAGAGGATGCTGCTGCCTCAGACGTGAAGCTGCAGCACACACTGCCCAAAACTCCTGTCCCTGTGGGGCTCTGACCCAGATCAGGAAAAATGCAGGCAACTGGAATTTCACCGTAAATGTCTAAAAGTGGATTTTTGTGCAGCTTGTCTTGGCAAAGTAGTTCCCACCCACCACTCATGACAAAAAAAAAGTGGCTCATAAATGCAGAGGTTCCCCTCCCAAAACACGCGCCCTATTTCATAGGATGGCTCATGCCTCAGACATCTGCGAGATCAGGAGGAGCACATCGTCGCTGGGAGAAAACAGAACCAAAGGAGTCACCTACAGATAGAGGAAGAGATACCTCTCCTTTGTCCCATGGCCGCATTTGTCCAAGTGTGATCCTTCCTGAGACACTTCCCTCCCCTCTGCTACTTGGGGACATTTACTGAGCACACCCAGCACCACACCGAGCCCAGCCTTGGGAGGTTTTGCCACTTCCCTGCAAGTGCTTGGGAGTCTTGGTGAGGATAGTTTGACAGGGAGGAACTCGCGGTCTCCGAGCAGATCTGTTTACTCATTCCCCGTAGCCCTCAGAGCAGTGCCGTGCACTGCTGCAGCTCGCCTCGCTTGCAGACTGACAGCGCTGTCAGGTCCCATTCATTGCGAAGCAGCCTGTTCCTCACACCTCCCTCGCTCCCCTGCTGAACGCGGTGAGATCTCAGGAGCCGAGCCTGCCCGCAGACGGGGCTCGGTGATTGATGCATAGCAGTAATTGCCAGCGTTCATCTCCAAATAGCGAAACTTCGCTTCATAAAGGTGTTTTAGGGTGGGAGGTGCAGGTCAGGACTCCTGCATGCTGATGCTTTTAGAGACAAGCCAGCAGGGAGCTAGTAAGAACAAACTCAGCCCAACAAGTTGCTGCTGGTGAATTAAAGGGGAAACCAAGCCCAAGCGCCTTTCTCATTAGTTCAAGCTGTTCTTACCTGGAGGGTGGAAAGAAGGACTTGCAAGCCACTGGCTTCTTGTTCTGCCATGCTGCTCCCCACTCACAATCCCTCTTTCTAGCAGCAGACAATGCAGCCAGAAAGCAAAGCTGCCAACTTGCCTGGCTGCTGCCCCTGTGCTGTTTAAGAAACGAAGAAGCTAAACACAGATCCCCAGACACGCACACTGCTACCACCAATAATCACAGCAATGCAACTCTAGACCTCAGCAGGAGAGATAAATGTACCCCCTCCCTCCGAGCTCTCCCACTGTGACGAGAAGATTAATTCCTATATAAAGAATCCTGGGGATTAAGTAAAGTGCTCGGGAAAGGTCTGGGTGCTTGGTGTATGGCAGGGGGAGTGTGGGGAGGGTGGCAATAGCAACAAGAAAGCAGAAGAGCTACAAACCTCAAAGAAAGCCAGGGAGAAGGGAGGGAGCGCGCTGGCAGCCTGACAGTCATTCCCAGCTGACCTGCTGATCCATTCCAGCCCCTGCGTGGACTCGTCTCTGTTTGACTCTGCTCCAGTGAAACCGGAGACGTGGAGAAGGCAGAGGGAGTGGGAGAGATGCCCTCCGTCTTAACGAGCGCTGACAACGAACGGAAGATACAGCCGGCATGAGGGACAGGTGGAGCAGGATTGCTAAGGCTCATGGAGGGTTTTGGGCTTGCAGCCCCGATGCTTCTCTCCAGTCACAGCTGTGAAGGCCACGGGCAGTGCCTCGTAGCGGTTGCAGGGCAGGGAGCGCATGCAGAGGGCATCTCGTGGCTGCATGGCAAAGCCCGGGGAGGAAAGGGAAGCACTCGCATCCTGTGCAGCCTCTCTGCCTCTGCAAAGTGCAGTTCTGGGGGAAAGCTGGCTCCAAGGGCCACTACGGTGATTCACACATAGCCATCCGTGTATGTGAGGATTGTAGCTCAGAGCTGAGATCTCTCCCTGGTGCGTGAACCATGCTGGGGTATGGCTGTAGTTGTAGCCTGAATTCCTAGGAGGGCACAGAGACCACTTTTAGCTTCAGCCGGGTGATATCAAAGCGCTTGGTAAACAAAAAGGAGCAGGTAAAGAAGCTGAGTGGAGGGCTGGATGAGGTTTTTCCAGGGAAATGTTTTCAATGTGAGAATGTCAATTAGTCCAACACAAACATTTTTTCAGGGATGCAGAAATTTCAGTTCAGGTTTCTTAACAACAGAATGGCACCACTTCAGGGAGATTTGTGGGCTGACATTGGATATAATTACCTGATATGCAGAAGATGAAGGATAGATCTCGTCTTTCCTATTTAGGGACATTAATTTCAGTTTTTACCTCTTAAATAAGTACCTTATGGTGGTGTGGGTCTCTTTAGCCCTTCCAGTAGCAGTGTTTCCACTTTGAATTAATAACTGAAGACTTTAGAAGAAGTAACATGAACCTTGGTCTCTGGGCACAAGACAAATGCTTGCAGGACTCAGTGCCACAAAGCGACATATCAGACAGTCAATGTGTGCAGGCATTTCTTTGCTGAAGTCAATGAAGAAATCACAGCTCAGAGCTAAAACCCTAATCTTCTAAGAAGCAGTTCAATGAAGAATAAACCACTCTATTCTTTGCTAGGGACTGTTTTCACGTGAAGATCTTTCCACACTGCAGAACCTTCATTGATCAAGTGTTTTAGGCAAATGCTAAGACAAATTCTCTCCAGCTCAGCCCAGTAATGTGTGAACAAGTGACACAAGCGTGGCATTCCTTGGTTTCTGTGTGTGCCAGCAGGGTCCCAGGACGTCACTACCAGGTTATAAAATAAACCAGATTAAAAATACCTTTGCAGCAGCCCATTCATGGAGAATGCCACAAGGACTGTTGATTGATGGACAAGATGCTCTACAGACAACCAGGCAGAGTAAGAAAAGTTATATGGACTCATTTTCTATGGAAAATCAGGTTCAGGGACTTTTCTAAATGAAAATATTGATTTCAGCAACAACAAAAAAGCTGCTGTACTCCATGAAAAACCATATTTTAGACTGAGAGATGGTGCCCTACCCAAAGAACATTGAATTTTGTCCAGCCTTTGCAGGCATATTGCTTTCAACACATCAAAGGGTTAAATGCAGAATGGCACTGTGCTTTTCTCCTGTGGCTCTGTAAAACTTCACGTAAAGAAACAACAGCCTGTGCTGGGCCATATTAATCTCACCAGCCCACTGTCTCTGGAGATGTGTTGAAATCTTGCATTAAATTAAGCTGGAAGAATTAGGATGAGCTCCGAGTCTTAAAATGTTGAAGGCCTAGGCAGTACACGGGAAGATGAAATAGTAAGGACTGAGTGTAGTAACTCTGATACACTGATGGCCTCAATGGAGAAAAAGTCCTGAAACTGGAAAGCTGTTAAGTTTGGTAGCAAGAGGTGCAGGGTATAAAAGCATGCCATACACCATGCTCTCCAGATCTATCTGTCCCTCCTTGCCAAAAAATTCGTCCTAAAGGCAAGGGAAACATCCAATGACAGTCTTAAAGTCTCCAAGAGTTAACACACTTGCCAAGTAACTTTGAGACAAGGCTTTAGAGTCTCTTTCACATCAGCAGGACTGAATAAAATCTAATAACATTGTGTAAGGAGGGGAGAGAACCAAGAGAGTGCAGGGACGATGTCCTCAAATGGGCTAGGAAGGAGGAAGGTAGGTAATGGGTTGTATGAGCAGTGCCAGCACACTCTGTCTTACACAAATTAATGCACTGGCAGAAAATAATTTCAGAGGTGATTAGAAGCACTTTAAAGAAGCTCTTCCACTTTGCCGCTTTGTTCTCTTTCTTGTGACAATTGTACCTGTCACTAGAGCTGTGTGGAACTATTAATTCCCACTGTGTGACTGTTCAGAAGGCAACGAGAGCTGATGGATGTAAGCAGGCTACGGCAGCAGGCAGCCCGGCTGCCTCAGATCCCCTTCTCTACCACATCACACCACCAGATCCCCCATCTCATCATTACCACATGGTGATTCCTCTCCCTGTTGCACCATGAGTTGCTAGATGAGTAGCTAGCTTCCTGCCCTACCTAGAACACCACAGGGCCCTCCGCTATAGGATCCCATCTTTCCTAAACCCCTATCACACCCCCGTGATCTGGTTCTTCTTTTCTGTGTGAGGAAGTTTTAGAAAAAAATTCAAAAATTTCACTGTACTTATGTCAACCCAAGGGAAAGAAAATACCAACAGCAAAGCTTGGAGAAACAAAATCTCTTCCATTCTTTAATATCTGGGGGTGGTTTGCTTGGTTACGCTCAGTAACTACACGATAGTATCATACTTCAGAAAGCTCCAGAACTTGCATTTGAATTAGCAGGGAGATTAACAAATAGAAATGTAAATGAAAGACCCCAAAAGTGACAGTGATGTTTACATCAACATAAAATGTACTTCAAAAACCTTTTGAAACCAAATTCAAAGCAGTAAATCTCAGAGGTTTCTAGTTATTCACCATTCTTCATAGCCATTCCTTCCAGATTTTTGTCGAGTTTCCAAATTCGTTGTTAGTTTCTATGAATAGCAGGTCCGCTACCTCAGCCCTCAGAGGCTGAATAAGTTAGGAAGCCTACAGAGACAAATGCCAGAGGTAAAGCATAAACACTGTCCTACCTATTCATATTATGCTGTCAATCCAGCTTGAAGATTAGCTTGTTAAAGTTTATATTGATGCCACTGTTGTTTCCCCTGTGCCCTTAGGTTTATGTGATCCTTAAACAAAATGAAAATTAAACTCATGACTGCAGCTTCCTACTAGTGCCGGAGTTAATGTTCTTGTGGGGAAGACAGAGGGCATTAGAAGCACAAAGCCAGGACCCCTGGGCTCTCTGCAGTTGCTGCACAAGCTCAGACCAGTAATTTTCTCTTCTTGTGCTCAAGGGCTCAGAGATACAAACAAGTTAGAGATGTCATCTGATCTCCAGCAAATATGTGCACACACTTTTAGCCCATAGCAAAGGTAAGATAATACAGGATGATTTTACCTGCATTAAAAGAGCATTCAGTCCAATTATTTCATTTTATGAGCTTATGCAGAAACCATTACCATGGATCAGCTGACACTAGGTAATATTTTAACCACAGAAACTTGTTCTTGTGCCTAAGCCTACATCTTCCCTACCTGTAAAAGGAGATTTTGAAGCTTTCCTTGTTCAGATGTTGTAAAGCTATAAAATTTGCAAGCTCTCAATCAGAAGTGTTGTACAAAAAATGGAAGTTTTCAGCTATAGCATTGCATTAGAATGATACAGTTAAAAATCTCCATAGATGAGATAATCTGGATTTTTTTCTTGTGATCAAAGCAATGAAAGGAAGACAGAAGTCCTCTGCCAGATACCTAGCAACTGTAATGTTATTGATTTGTAAATTGAAAGTAGGAACCCCACGCAAGAATATAACATATTAAAATGAATTTTTCCTGTGTTATTTTTACATTCCCACTTATTCCAGTTCAGCCTGTTCTTTGTCATCTGAACCCCCACTGAACTGCATTTGAAAGTAATTCACAGGCTAAAGAAAAACTAGCCCTAAGAAGACTTAAATACAGCAGTTGTAGAACCAGAATCAATATCACTGAAATCAGGTGAGAAGCCACAGACAAGCTTCCCCTTTTTTATCTAGAGTCTATAGCAAACAAATGCATAAAAAACTCATTCAATTTTTGGACATTAGCAGTAAATGAAGTCCAAATAATAAAATTATCTTGGAAACCTGTGAATAACCTAAGGATATTTTCACCTAATTCTCATAAAAATGACAGCAATTTTGTACTCATGATGCACATCTGGATTCTAATAGGTTGATTTCCATTTTTAAACCAGTGAGATAGATGAGAGAACAGCCAGGTTCCATTAAAAATGGAAAAAAAAAAAAAAAGTCTAATTGGATAAATAATTCATTCCAATGCCAGCCTGAGTTTTATGAAACACAACTGAAATACCACTGTAAAATATTGAGTTAACTGTCCATGTTTCATTTCTATTAAATAAAGAAATGAGTTCTGCTGTCAAAATTACATGTAGCCAAGAAATGTATATATTTTAATAAGGGGATATTGTTTTATTATTATTATTATTATCTGGATACTCTTTTCTCTACAAAACCTTCATTTTCATTGTCTTCTGTTCAAGCACAATGCTTATCATAAATGATCACCAGAGCAATATTAATACATATGCATGTGGAAAAGAGATAATCTTCCATTTGTGAATGTGTATGTAGAGGTTTACCTCTCTGAATAACACTCCCCCTGTTCATGAAACAATTTACTCTTCTACAGTAGTGAAATGGTTAAAATGGCAATGAAAACACAAGAAGTCATGATGCTGAAATTGATTTTCAGATCCTGCTGGAAGTGACCCAAGACTCCTGCAGCCACTGGACGAGAAGTTAATATCTTTTGGGTCAGAAACATACCACTGGAAATTTCTGGTCTTACCCTGGTTTAATATGAGGCTGGTACTGTACAGAATGCCTGGGGCAGAGAGGGAAACAGCAGGTTTAATCAGAGTTTTGCTTCTCTGGAGACATTCCTGCCATCTCACCTTTCATTTGTTGCTGCATGGCAGCGTGGCCTGGGGAGCATCGTCTGGGGGACATGCTACGGTTCATTTCTACAGCAGCATGATGACCAAGGATATAGGACATGGAAGACCATAGGGATAGTGTATTGGAGACTACAGTAGATATATTGTATGCTGTGTCAGTATGTGATAGAGGATATTTTCTTTCTGACACATGCTGAGAGGGATGCTTCCATGTAAAGATATGCTCCCACTTCTTTCTTGCCAGGTCCCTAAAACCTACTCCAGTTGTAAAGGCATTAATAGAATCAAATAAAGAGACCTTCTGTAAAAACACGTTAACACAGGCTTGAAAACACACTCTGCATTTGCAGTCTAGGCTCAAACAGCTTTCACATGACCTCTGCACACTTTGGATCTCTTTTGGAATAACAATGGACAATATTTTGGCAAATCAGACTTTGAGCAGTTGATCAATTTGGTCATGAACTGTATCGTGAACCAGGAGTGGAAACATGCTGGCTCAGTGCCATGTTGTCATTTTCTTCATCTAAGAATAAAAGTTTTCATTTTTCAAGTGGAATGTATGTTTCTTACACCCTGACAGATTGTCAAATATTCTGAAATATATTTTGTTGGGCTCTTATTTAAATCTAGTTTATGGAAAAACAGCTATCTATTAAACACACATACACCACTTATCCTAAGAAAGATGTATTTAACCACTTGAGTGCTGTCAGAGGTTTCCACTTCATCCCTTCAAAGCCCCTTGCTGTGCTGTTCAATGCCTCAGATAAAGCAGGTAAACAACACTTGCTCTGTTTACTGAATACTACAAGTGTGTCTAAGTCTGATCTACCCACAGCATTACCAATTGTTCCTGGTCCATTGCAAGAGGAGACACCTGCTGTGTCAGTGAAGCTTTAAGATGCAGGCAAGTGGAGTCCCTCACTGGGCTGCTAAGACTTCTGGCCATTAACAGAGCACACATAGGAGGGGGCTGACTATCCCACCTCCTGCCAAGTAGCCCATAATGCTGGTATTGTCTTGAAGTACAGCAGTAGGGATGTGCTGAAGAAGCCCGGGAGGAGAATGAAATAATAGTGCAATAGTTAAATTAACAGCACTGATGTCTTACTTGCCTTTATCAAGTCTCCAGGCAACAGTACAAGGTAAAGGTCCCTTGCTTTGTCACGTACAGCTATGCAAATGTTTATGCTGGACCAAACCCCCTCCCTGTTTTCCTGCGGACATACCTATGTCAAGATTTTCAATTGCTTATTAAAAAAATGAAGGAAAAAAAAATGTTTTTCATACCCTGACAGCCTGGTTCTCATTTTCTTTGTCACTTTTGTCATCAATTTTGTCTGCTTAAAATGTCTCTATGCTAATTCAGTTGTATATGGCACCCAAGTTGCAAAAGCGTGAGCACAGACATAAGTGCAAGACAGGGAAGAATCTGTTTTGTTGAATGTTTAAGGAAATGGACTTTATGCCAGCCAGACACAGCAGTACACAAAGCCTTCCCATTAACAGAACAAACTGTGGTATATCTGTCTTTTCTGTTTGTCTCACATTTAGCTTCTCTGACACACACTGCAACACTCAGTATGCAAAGACACTGGGGGGAAAAAGAAAAAAAAAAAAAAGAAAAAAAAAAAAGAAAGAAAAAAAAAGATAGCTAGGTCTGGGAGGATAAGAAAAAAAGAAAAAGGAGAACACTCAGACCAAATGAGCAATCTAGTGGGTCATACATTTTAATGAGACCAGCAATGGAGGAGAAGATGTCAAGTTGGGTTGGTACAGGTGATACCATACCAGGACACAGAGAATTAGCTCCAAAATATATTCCACACCCGAGTTTTTGCAGACGGTTATTTGGCCATCCTGCTTCCTCTTGTTTTGCTTTGATTGCCACAAGCTTCCAAAATGAATGGATAACACAGTAAATGAATATCATTCCAGGGCTGAACTGGACAAGCAAAAACACCCACAAAGGTACAAAAAGAAAAGAAAAAGCAAAATGCAGGAGGGTAGGGGATTGCATAGATGACAGAAGACTGGTAATGCTATGCTATCAGCTCATGTTTAGTGCTGCACAGACTAGTTTGTCAAAGGCAATGCCTGAAGGGCATCTTCAAGAGAGGAAGTTCCTAAATAAGAAACCACTTTTGACCACTAGACCTCTAAACTTGACCTTCACCATAGCAAAAAACCACTGTGACCCCTTATAAGTTTGCAAGCACTTTATCCCATGCAATACTGTTTCCAGCAATAGTAGGCTACTAAACTTTATTAACTGCATTTGATAATCAGTACTGAATGACTTTACTGACCGCCCAGCTGCATCAGAAGGCCTGGGAGTGACTGCTCTCTAAATCTAATGTAACTGGGTGCAACTAGAAAATCTCCCAGGAAAATTCCTCCTTTATCCCTGTATCTTGAGACAGCAATATCAACAAAAATGGCAAGTGTTTTGTTTTGTTTTAGTTGTTTTTTTTTTTTTTTGGTTTGGTTTGGTTTTTGTTTGCATTAACTTGTAGTTTTTCCAAAGACAATAAAAAGTTCTTCTATCCTCTTGCCCCTAGGCCCATGAGACCTGGCTTTCTCTAAAGCTGGAGTTGAATTCTCTGAATATATATATGGAGGCTGGAGGAGCCTCTGTATATGCACTGAGACTTCACTAACACTGACCCTGAATACCGGTTTTGACATAATAAATTTAGCAGTACTACAGAGGCCTTGGAAGCTGAGGGCTGTGTAAGAAGCACAGTTAGAACTGAGAATGGGCAGTTATTTACAACCCCACATCATTAAAATTCTCTCCATCCTGAATGATGAATGGTTCTCCTGTGAATAGGAACACAACAAAATTTGAAATGCAGAGAAATTTGCTCTGCTGGGAAGGAAATCATCTCAGAGAGAGAGAGAAGCTGTAAGAATGAGGGACAGCATTTGTCTACATTTTGCTTTGACTGATTGAAAGCAGACAGGGTTCCTGGAGACTTGGCTCTGGAAGCAATTCAAGATGATCTCTGAGAAGGACAGGCCCTTCTGACTTTGCTTTGTAGTACTCAGAAATACTTTCCACCTCTCAGCCTGATGGTTGTGCAGAAAAGTGGCTTCTTGCAAACGCTCCAGGAAGGAAGTAGTTTAAAAGAGCTGGCCCAGTTTCCCCACATCCGTGAAGCCAGTAGAAATACTAACTAAAGGTATATCATATCATGTTCATAGATCCTACGGGTGATTCCACCACAGTTTTGTTGTTGTTTTGTTTTGTTTTGTTTTGTTTTTTTCCTACTTTTCCCTTCCAAGTCCATAGATGAACCTCTGTGGACCTGCTAAAGAAGATGGCTTAAAATTCCAGAAGAGGCCTTGTGTCAAAGCAAAAACCCTGTGGAAATCTTCCTGGGTAAAATCTATTTCTGTAAGCAATGTGGTTACTGAAGTTAGGTTCCCTACTGAATGGAGTTTCGCAGCTGATCAGTTGTATCTGAGAACGTACAAGCTTTCCTCTTGATGTGCTTTGGGCAATCTTTTGGACACTCCCTTTTTCACACTTCCCTTACCCCCAGGTACTCCAGAGTTCAATGGAAAAGCCTTTTTTCATCAGTGGAATGTATCAGGTGTCTCACTTCTTTATTTTTACTAAAATTCTAAGAATTATTTTATCTTTAGAATTTTTGCTTCTCTGTAAAACACATTTTGAAATAGGCCACTGGGTTCATAAGTTTTTAGGGTGGGTGCACAAACCCAGAAAAGTGCAATATTATACCAACCCTGTTTCAAAGTAAACTAAACTAAAGAAGAGCTGTTAGAAGAATAATCATCCAATGCCATTTTCATGTAATCTCTGAATATATCAATAATGCCTACCAATGCAGGCGTGTTAGCACTGCAAACCCTTCTGCATAGGTCTGTGGTGGTTTCTACAAACAGGGCATAATTGCTAACAGTCCCCAGATGACACCTCTCATTCAAGCTGTGGCAGCTCTTCCTTTTAGCCCTGGATGTGCCTGGTACATTGCCCGGTGTGCCTATCAATAGCTCTTGACATGTACACAATGTAGTAAATATTAATCCATCAACTCTCACAACTCCATCTCTGGGAGTTAGGCAATCATTTTTTTCCAGCTTACACTTTGCGAAGTCGACGAGGAGTCTCTCAAGGACACACAGAGCATCAGTGGCAGAGACAGAAGGAGAGGAGAGGTCACAGTGCCCCCAGTGCCGTCACAGGAAAACTCAAGGCGGTGATATCTGGGGAGGAAAGAAGAAAATTTCATCATCTATTCTGCAGTTGATTTTTTTTCCCTAAAGTCAAAGAGTCTGTGGCCACACGCACACTTGTGTGCATTTGAAGCAAGCAGCCCTTATTACTGATGAGTGAGTGTTCATCTGAACATCTGTGCCCTTTTGTCATCTGGGTAGAATTTTGTGAACCTTTGTTTTGCCCCAGCAAGCGTGCATGCAAATCTGCCTTACTCTGAAGACAGGCTCAGTGAAATCGTAAGGTTTTTGACTCATTTCTAATGAAAAGTTGCCTCAGAGGACAATTTCAATTAAGAGTGGCCAGAGAGGTTCATGTCTACACCTTTTTCAGTGCAATGTGGAGCTAAGTGTTGATTATACCTCGATGTGTCTCTGGGGCTGCTGGTGTGACTGCTGCTGGCACCTCTAAGGACATCACGCAGTAGCAGCCTCCCAGGTGTAAGTCAAGACCTTGCGAATACAGCATTATGCTGAGAGAAGCAAGGAAAAAATACACAGCCAGGGAGAGCCATATGAAACAAGCTGCCTCTTGACTTCATTATCATAAGTGTTTCTTGTTCAGCTCATTACATGAACCTTGTTCGCCATGCATTTCTTCCAGCATTTCTTAGGGGGGAGGCAAGCCCAGTGGCCTGATACATCCTCCTTGCCTCCCTCCTCCAAATGAAAACTCTTCAGTCACTGCTGACTCTTTTTTAGGGAAACCTTCGTTTCATTAAAATTTAATTATTGGTTTAATTAAAATAGGCAAGCAGCAATATGAGATGTGTATGTTTTTTTATGGCTGAAGGAGATTGTAAAGTCCTCATTCATTTCCCAAAGTAGCTTCCACGAAAAATCGGGCTGTCTTTTTATAGGCCAATTCTCAGTGCTGCTTTCAAATGGATCCCACAGCCATTCACACAGATTAATTCAGGCAGTGAATCAGATCCTGCTCACTGGCTGCCTTTCAGAACATACCAGTGATGATCTGGGAGCCCTGTGGTAGAGCCCTGAGAGCTGATGGGACTCTGTAAATGATTAATTAATCCTCATCCAGACATTTTTCAGTTCTGTCTTAATTTATTCATATTGCAAAACAAATTTGGGCTTGGTGAAATGGGCCAGACTGACAAGCGCTGGGTGACTGACAATTGTTCTGTTATTCCCACAGAAAGCATGAAGAGGGAAAGATGTGTTTTTTGTTGTTGTTGTTGTTGTTTTGTTTGTTTGTTTTTTAATGAAGCCTGTGCCGTGACCCAGGAGACAACAGTACAACCTCAAGCCATACTCAGCCCCCAGTTCTTACGCTAACACTGCTAGCTTGAGGGGTGACCCAGTTTCTGGCAACCTGGCACCCCACCAAGACTTAGAGGCAAGACCCCAATTACTGTTTAACAAAGACAAAATTACAGTAGTTCTTGTCTCTTCTCTCAGTGTCTTCTCTGGCATCCCTAAACCTCCCAGGACCAAAAGCCTACCCACGAATTCAGCACAAAGCAGACAGCACACAAAAACTCGGCTTGGGCCACCTTAGGAGGAGGTCTCCAGCTGCCTCATGTAAATGGTGCAGAAGAGATGGTAACCTGCAGCAGGTGGAGGTATTTCTAGTGGTAGAGACAACACCCCACAAAAACTACAAGGAGACATCCTAGTGCGGTCATGGTTTCCTTCAGAACCAAGTCCATTATTTGCTAATGATATTCAGGCAGTAAAACTGGTTTTGACCTCGCAACAAGGGTGGGAATCTTTAGACTCTCTTTAATTCCCAGACCATCTGGTCTTTGGATTTATTTAATCACTCTTCTATTTGCACCAGTGAATTGAGCTTCAAAAGAGCTGTGTAGCTCTCTCTAAATGGTGGTTGCAAAATAATCACAAGAAAAAAAGAGGAATATTGAAAGTTTCAAATATTTTAGCTCATGGTTCTAGGCAATGTTGGGCTGCTTGCCCAGTGTTTTGCAGTCTTCAGATCTCTTCAGCTTTAGACCAGAAAGAAATGAGAGAAGTAGCCTTTCATTTAGAAGCAACCCTCCAGACACTTTTGCAAGAAACAGCAATGACCTTCATTTACCCAGCCCTCTCCAGCTACGCTAGCTGAGAATGCAAGTGAAGTGCAGGGCTGGGAACAGTGTGCTCTTTCAAAATGCTTTTACATCTCTTCTGTACTTGCTGGAAATCTACTCTCATCATTTTTCATTTTAAATATCTCCCTATATATGTCTGGAGGTTGCAGTATGGATCTCTTTTCATAACAAAAGGCACCGACCAGTCTGCAGGTAGAGGTCTAATTTTCAGCATTACCAGAGTTTCTGGGGAGTCTGGCAGCACTTGAGAAAACCAGATAGTAATGTCAGTACCCCTATATCTTAGTCTTAAAGGTTAGTGTCTGGTATGACGGTGAAATGGATGGACTTCTGGCTTTTTTTTTTTTTTTCCAATTGGCTTGACTGAACAATGTGTCATGAACTTTTTGTTCATGCTGAGATGTTACCTGGCTCCAAGGATCCTATTGGATATTGATTGACTCATGAACAGGTCCATAGGTACTATTTGGAGTTATTAACATCATAAAAAACAGCTACAACTTAGAAAACCTTAGAGCCACAGTTGGAAGCAAAGTGCACTTGGGGTATTTGCCAGGTTTCCTTACTAGCATGCAAACAGGAATAACCAGGCTAGATAGACTTCTGAGTCTTCTGAGCTGGTAGTGTCATAAAAGCTGTTCCTATGCTGTTACGCTCAACCTCTTTGTTCTCTCATCTTCATCAGTAGCACTAGATTGACATCACAAGGGCTTTGTGAGCCTTTGCAACTCTGAGCTCCTCAGCTGAAAGGCTCCATATAGTTGTAAACATAATTTTATATTCTTGAGAAAGGCTGCTGAAATAAACAGTATCTATTAACAACAGTCAAAGTGTAGTATTTGTGTATGTCAGCACTTAAAAATCATTGATCTGCAATAATCTCAGCATGGGGAAAAGAATCTGTTCCAAAGGTCAGAGCAGAGAAATGCAGTTTTCCCCATCAGTGCCCAAAAGAGCAGGGCTGGAGAGCTGCTGCGCAGAGCTCTGGCCAGGAAAATCGTGGTTGCATAAAAACTCACCGACACTCCCTTCCCCACTGCTAGAACAGCACTCAGGGAGATGACCCGAGATCAAAGATGCCTGCAGCAGCAATCTGGTTGCAAGACTAATCATCATTAGTCTACTTTGGCTGCCAGATTGCAGGTAACCACCCACCGTGCTGTGCTACTGTGCCAATGCTGCACAGACACTTTTCAAAGTGAGAGCGCTTCCCCATATCCCTGTGTGTGGCAGCAGCAGGGTGAGCTTGGTGGATGTCTCCTAACAGGTTTTGCTCTGAACAGAGCCTTTGAACTAGGACCTGCCTCATTTCATTTTATTTGGGAACAGCAGAGTGACTGAACAACAGGTATTATGGAGAACAATAGCCCAGATGGAGTTTGCCCAGGGGACAAACTATTGAGAGTAAAGTACAGTAGCTTAAAACTCTGCTCCTTAGTACTTGAGTGCAGTGCATTGCACACTTTGTCCCCTGAATGTGCTTCTCTCCCTGAAGGCAGACCCATTATCCTTTTTTAAGAGAAACTGGAAAATCTCTCCTCTTCAGATAGCTCCTGGTTGTTCCCTTCCCCATGAGCAGTGGTGGCCATCCTGCCCCTCCAGCTGATTTGTGGTTCTCCTTTCTCCCATCTCTAACAAAAGATTTAAAGCAGCTTCACTACTCCACTGTCCTTCATCCAGCGAGTGACCCATGTATCTGTCCCCTTGACCACCCTTCGCCATACCCCCAGCTGCCCACCAGGTATGAGTAACTGCATCCTCTTGTCCCAGAGCTGACCTTGGACCTCCCATGCTATTCCCTGCCTTCCTGCTATGTCTTTCTTTAGCCCCTTCCCTCTCTGTCTTTCCCCAGCCTTGCTCTCAAAGGCATTACAGCTACTTTGAAGGGATACAATTTCTTAGTAGCTGGGCTCTTTGGAAATGGGGTTTCTGGAGTCCCAGAATGGTACTGCCAATGTTCCTGCCACCTGATCCCCACTCTGTACCTTGCCACCTCCCTGCTCTATGTGCTGCAGGGTGTTCATACCAGGGCTTGGACAAGGAGAGGAGAGCAGCAGCCAGCAACTGCCCCAGCAGCTCTGCTGCAGCCGTGAGTTGCTCAAGGCCACCAGATGATGGGGAAGCAGCCAGTCCTTTCAGAGTTCCTACCCCACTGGCAGGCTGCACAGGATGTTCTAACCAAAATCTGTCTAACACCAGTCCCAGCAAATTGCAAGGGCTCTGCAGAAAAGCCAAGAGGGCAGATTGACTGCACCCCTCTCCATGCAACAATGGCTTGGAGAAGGAGTGGTGCAAAGGCAGAGGACTGGCAGCGATGACAAACATGGCTAACAGAGAGTGCCAGGGTTGGCATCAAAGACAAAGCAACAGTGAAACAGCACAATATCATTGCCTGCCAGCTCCTTCTTTTAATCCTCCTGAGTCTGCACATCCATAATTGGGGACTTGTCTCTGCTGTCTAGGGCACTTGGCAGCTCACAGCTCTCCTCCCTAGAAGCGAGATTTGTGATTAGATTAAAGCCCAATTCATGTTCTCCTCGCTCAGGTCTCTGTCACGCTCGCTGCTCCCCCTGATGTTTACATATGATCGGCTGACTCATTTCCACATGAAGAGCTGACATTTCTCTCTCAAATACAGCATAAGGGTCATTGGTTGCTGCATTAAAGGGAAAAACTACAATGAAGAGATTTTCTAATCACTGCATCAGATTACAAAGGAATGTAAATCACTGAACAACGCTTTTTGTTAGAAGCGAGAGCAAGGTTACTTCAGGTAGTTCTCAAGAGCAGTTTGATATTTCACACAGCACGCCCACGTGCAGGAGTGCACATGTGTTCACGCACATGAACTCACCACAGCAGAGCAAGGAGATGCTGGGGGAAGGTGCTCTGATGCTGAGGAGCTCATCTATCCTGTGCTGCACCCCAGAGGGAGTTTATTGTCCTGTGCTCCTGCCTGCTACCTGATAAATTGGGGTAATATCCAATCTGCACTCATTGGACACTGCAAGAATGAGTATTTTAAAAATGCAGCAAGTAGCAAGAAACAGAGAAGCAGCCAAAGCAGATACAGGACATATTACCATAAAATTACTAACAATAAGCTAGGATCTAATTTCTCTACATGTCTTATATGGTCATTCATAGGAACATCACTATGGACTTAGAAAAAAAAAAGGCATACAATGTATTTTAACTTGGTTTTCTGCTCTGCCACTAAAGAAGCTGAGATGGTTCATGGGAACAAACCAAAAAAAGGATATAGGAAATTTGTTTATTTTTTGGGGACAAGTGTTGCAGGGCTGGGCAAGAGGGTAGAAATTGTCATGGACTGGAGCAACCAGCAAAAGCATTAAGGGTACTTAATGTTTTAAGGCACTTCCCACAACATTTTGTAGTCAAGATGGAGAATGTGTTTTGCATTTCTTATTCATTTCCGGGATTTTTGGAGAACTTTCTGCTAGGGAGCCATTTAAGTTTTCCTTCAGAAAAATAATGATAAAAAAATGAGGAGCATTTAAATGTGACCTGAAGCCCATCAAAACCCTCTGGAAGAGTCTTTGCACGATCCTGCTCCAACTCTACATGTCTCGAGAGAAGAAACAGCAGGGGCAGAGGAGGGGAACACAAATGTGAGCCACCTCTCCATTGGCCAGCAAACTACCACCCAAAGCAGGCAGCACAGTCAAGGGGAAAAATAAAGAAAAAAAAAAAAAAAAAAAGAAAGAAAACCCAGAGCCCATAATCATTTTATGATTCTAATTTAACTTTTATGAACATGTTTTGAGCTCCCCTAGTCAGACTCTGGTATTGATCTTTTCAGTATTGTTAACTCATAACCAGACCATATTTGAAGACATAAACTTTAAGAGGGATAATAAAGAAGAGCCAGACTGCACTGGCTTTATTATTCTCAGCCTAGGGACTGGGAGCTGTAAATCCTACTGGAATCAGTGAAATTATGCAAGTGAAGATTAACTCCTGGCTGTGTCAATTCTGGGGATATTGGGCACCAATGGCATCAGTCCTTATTTCTAGTTGAAAGTGGGGTTGTTTTGGGACACAAAGAGATGGGAATGTAAGAAGCTAAACAAAGGAAAAGAGACCACTGACTTTCTGTGTGCAAGATTTTGAGAGATTGCCCAAATTGCAATATTTTGACCCATTTCTGGACCAGATGCAGACTCTTCCAAAATTACTCAGTACTTACATTTGAGTTCCATCTTCCAACTCCATTTGGGATCTGAGCTAAGCAGAAGCATATAGATATTGCAGATAGTGTTATTCTTTAGTGAGGGACCTGACCCTGAGCACCAGCACAGGGTGATGGATGTCCTGGCTTTACTGTACTGAGTGTGTGCTCTGTGCTTCAGGTCAGGCAGGTTCACATATCTTGTTCCATGCTTCTGACTGATGGATAACATGAAAAGCCTAAATAATGATGTTCATGGGCTTTTTTTCTCTCCATGGTAACAATACAAGAAGGACAGTTTTCCAACCTCTGGCTGTTTCTGGAAAAAGAGGGAACATGAAAATATGTGACAGAATTTCTTTGTTAAATGGATCCTGATATAATGAAATGAGGGCAGGGGATTAGGCAAGGAGAGGCAGTGCTTTCTGCCTGACATATGCAAGATGTGAAAGGTGTTTTCACTCTGAGTATCACGCATAAAAATCTTGAGGTAAAACTTATTCTGTTCCTCTGAGATCTCATCTAGTATTTGAATTTAAAGTGCAAACCAGTAAGCTGTCAAGTTCAAGTGTGAATCTGCATCTGCTTGCAGACAGACTCAGGGGTTCTTGTTCAGACCTTACCCTGCTGCACGCAACTAGTCTCACAGACTTAAGATGATGGTAAGGTCTCAAGGACTCAGCAATCCACTTTTTCAAAATGAGCCACAACTGTAAGTTTTGAGTTCTTAACAATGACCCAAAATAGGGGAGTTCTTATAACTTCAAGTTTTGTTGCAAACACTTGAAATAGCACATCTCTCTGCCCTCTCAGCATCTCCCCAAGCTTGTCAAGGTTGGAGCATATCCCATGGCCTTATTTCTTCATTTTCAGTGACTCATATCACTGTGCTATCTCATGCTTATTGGAATTAAAACACAAAAGGGATCTTCAAAATAAATAAATAAATAAAAGGCTGCACAGTACACTCTGCCAACAACTTGGAGGGAGCTCAGCAAAGAGCGACTGGAATGATTAGGGAACTCAAGGCAGTGACTTTTGAGGAAAGATTAACATTGCTAAAAATAGCCCACTTGGGTAAGTAATGACTAGCAGGGTATGTGATAAAAGTCTCTGTGTATCTAAGAGCATAAATAATCAAGGATGGAATTAAATTATTTAGAGTGCACAAAGGGCAACTACTGGAGCACACTGCTAGGAGCAGCTGCACTAAATAACCAAGGAAAGTAAAGGATGCAAAATGGGGGCATTACCTCCTCTTTCCCTGTGACAGAACTCTGTTTAACTAGGACTTGAATTAAAGCCTTCTGCAGTCACTGGAAGTTCTTCTCCATCATGGAGGTAGCCACTGCAAGAAGGTGGCAACTATATACAATTATCTCTTTGGGTTTCATTAGAGACAGTGACTTCAGAGGCATGTAATCCAGGACACTAGATGGGGAATCCCTCTTCTCCCTTTGGTGGCCTGTCTGTCCTGCAAAACTGGCAGCATCTGGAATGAGCCAGATCCTTCTCTCTTTATTCAGAAAAATACAGCTCACTGCAGCTGGCAGCTTTACAGCCAGAAGGGATCAGTACGGTTGTTTAGTCTGACCCAGTGTGTGGCACACGGCCTTTCCCTTTGTGCCTGCTTCAATGGGTAAGACAGGTACATATCATTGAACAGAATAAACACTATATTTGTTGCTATTCGTTTCTCTGTGTGTCCTTAGAGTTACCATGGCATCAGCACAAAAATACTACTGAGTTCTAGATTTGACTCAGACAGATCTGCTTGTCCACTCTTCACTTACTTCTTCCCATCCCCTTGCCAGTCCCTCTCTCGGGAGTTCCTCCATACAATTCCATGCAAGGCAGCATCTTCGCTCTTGCATCAAGCCCCATCTTTCCGTTTCCTTCCACTGTTCAGGTATTGCCAGACGAGGATTATGTCTGTTAAGAAAATCACAGTAAGCTATTATACTATCTTTCCAGAGTAAAAGTCCATGTGCCTAAAAATGAGACAGAAGTTATTCTGTATTTTGACTTTCTAAGATTTTATCTGTAGTTGCACGTGATAAAGTAAGGAAACATATGTTCTGTGAAAAGCCATATCCAGAGTAATAAATGGTTTGTTGTTAGATGAGAAGGGTATGTCTCACAGAGAATTTACACATGGAGAATTTATATGGCACCTCCTAGTTCCGGTGCTGCTCAATATTTTCATTAATAAATACAATGATAAAACAGCAAATAAGCTTATTAAATTTGCACACAACACTCTCCATAAAGTAACTAAAATCACACTGGGAAACAGGCTTAAAATTCAGCACAAAAGTGATGAGCAAGGACAATCAACATTAAATACACAATGACAACAACTGGTTTGAATAATGTAACCTACAGGGAACCAGGGAGGGAAAACAGGTTGTTTGGCTTCCAGAAGACCAGATGGGAGGGAGGGAGGAACAGAAACCTCTTCTTGTCATACATGCAGCAAAGAAGGGAATATACTCCAAGTTCAGACAGGACAAGAAATAACAAATTAAATACCAGGGAAAACGAAGTGATGTGAAGGCTAGTGAAGCACTACAGTAAACTGTGTGAGAAAACGGTAGCATCCAACATGGCAAGTGTTTAAGAACTGTCTACGCAGGCATCTGTCAAGCAGTATATAACACAATCAGCCCTGCCTTGAAGCAGGCAGATGAGATGTGCCATTCTTTCAGGGCCCTGCATTTAAAAATCAGTTGCTTCCACATTGCTTAACCTACCGCTGCTTTTCATGGTTTCAGTTTTGGCAGCCTATGTAACTCTGCCTAGTCATAACCTTTGTGTGTGCTTCATGCTGACTCCTTCTCCTCATTTTGTGGGGAGGTGACATTGTAGTTAGGAATTTTCAGTATGCTGTTTTGTTTTATTTGCACTGAGACCATATTTATTTTATTCGATCTGACAGTTGTTTTAGACCATTTCACTCTCTGCTGGAAGCATGATAAGGCCTGAAATGTGGGTTGTAAATAGCTGGGCAAACTGCACATTTAGGTCTAATTTAACGTGTAGCATCTTTTATTAATGTTGCAACATTTATTGTGTGTTTTAAGTCATCATTGATTTTTATTAAAAAAAGATACTTTTTTATTGTATGTACATGCTGCCAGCAAAATAAAACATAATGTTTTTCCCCCCTCTGTATGAATTCTCATTAATCTTCTCTGAGTGTGCAAGAAAGTGAGAAGCCAACACAATCTGAGGCAGCATCAGCTATGCTTAAGGTCTCTGACTGTGACATTGTCATTCACTCTACTGGGATGCAGAAGGGCTGCTTAATTGCATGAACCAGCATGTGTTATGTGAGGACTGAGGAAACAAAACAGTCCCCTGTGACTTACTACATCTGGGACTGATTAACTCAGTTATTATATAATTAAGATCCAGAAGAGAGGCATAAAATATCCAGCAAGGAAAAATGAAAGCTTTTCGAGATATGTGCAGGCAGCTAAGGAATACGTATAAGGCCAGGCATAGGACAAAAACAGAGAGCATTTTGCACCCAAAGTCCAGATGTTTTCTTATGTCAAGCAGTACTGGGTCTTATTGATGATATGAAGGTTTTACAGCAGCATAGTTGTGCATGCTGAAGAGATCCCAGACCCCAGAGAAGATTCTGTTATTAGAAGTTTTGCTACCTAGCATAAGTAAGTGAATAATTGGTGCAATGATTTTGTTTGATTTTCAGACGGATTGGGTAATGTAGCTTTGTATTAATTGAAAACTGGAGTCTGACCTTGCATTAACTAGGGAGCAGTCTATAAGCATGTGATAGCTCATTAGACTGGAATGCAGGTAAACTAGATCCCAGATGGCATTGGTTCTGGGCATTTTGATAAGACACCTGCAAACGCTGGCTATAATAATAATGAAGCCGTGACAGGGGCGTTAATGCAAACATGGAGCAAAGTAAATGATATTACAACTGAACATGGGGTATGATAATGTATATAATTAGGGAAATTAATATGTAAAATAGATACACAGAGTATAAAATAGCATATTTAAAGCTAGGTGTCTCCAGTGCTCTTTTCCCCAAGATACAAGCTTCCACAAAGGAGGATCATCTTGTCATGCCACACCAAGACACTTGTGAGTACATGAAAAGCAGAACTGCCTGCTGGCAGATTTTGTGTGTCGAAGCGTTACTTTGATTTTAATGATAAAGAGGGCTCATTTACCTAGCTAATCTTCTACCATGCAGGTGTGCAAAACCCAAATGCTAATACCATGCATCTGTTCAGGCAAGTGAGTGGGCGAGGGGAGGCTGCCCAGCCTGGCTGCATCTTGCAATTTGCAGCTAAACCCACCTCCTTCAGCATCATCTCACCACAACGGTGTCTGCTGAAGGTGTGGCAGTCCCAGGACAGATCTGCAGGTGTGGGCATAGATGGTTTGTGAGAAAGCCACCTCCACTTCCCTCACAGAAATAAATCCTTGACACAGAGCGTCTTTGTGAGCTAGCCTTTACCCCAACACATCCCACTGCTTATGGAGAATCCATCAGGGAGGGAGAGGTGCTGGTCCCGGCACCAGCTCTCCACAGAAGTAGTGCCCACCCTCCAGAAGAGTTTTAAGGCTCAGTGACTTTAGTCTTTTTCTCATCATTGCAATTAAGGCCCTGTAATCAGCAGCACTGACACCGCAATCAGCCCCAGCAATCAGCCTCCTGCCTCTGACGCTGATGAACACCGGGAAGGTGCCACGGAGTCAAGAGACTAATGACCACTTTTTTAAAAAAATAACAAAAGGAGGAGAGGGTAGAAGCACATTCAAACCCTAATTTTGAGGGCCCAGGAAGAAAGTTGGTACCTTGCTGAGGCCTTCAAGGAGAGTCTGAATTTGCCAAGTGGTGTGTACTTGCGGCACGTGAGGGCTGTAGATGTGTCCTGGCCGAGAGACTGATCTGAGGTAACAGCGTGAGGCTGAAGTCAGGAGGGGCTGCCTCACCGGCTGCTCCAGGACGGAAAGCGTGTGCTGCTGAACTGTACCAAAATTGCTTTTGGAAATTCATCTCCATCCAACATTTGCTACAGGGCCCATCCCACGCAGGCCATAGAATTGAATGAATGTATAGCCCTTTATTTTTCTCTCACAGTTACGGTTTGGCAAGATAAAAATAAATCCGTGATCGCTGAGCTCCCGTTAAATATACATCATGCATATTTTCATGGTGCCTGATGTCTGATGTGATCTGGGTCCCTACTTTGTATCAAAATCAGAAAACATAGTCATGCTGTGAAAGCATTTTCATGTGAATCACCCTAGTATCTCCAAGTTACTCTTCATTGTACCAACTTTTATCAAACCGTGGTCACTGCAGGCCATTTCTTCGCTCAGGGCTCCCTGACTGAGGCAGAGAGGAAGTAGCTGACAGGCAGAGGGCCTGCGCTTAGGCCGAACTTTCTCTAGGCCCTGAATGGAAACTGGCTGTGTTCCTGCCTCTGAAATCATCCCCTGTTAGGAAATCACCCCTGAAAAGACAAGTTTTGTTCTTGTGTTTCAGCTGCATCACTTGGTTTGTTTATTGACCCATTAATTATTGGTCTGTGTCTTCTGACAGGCAGGGCAGAGCAGCACGCTGGGGGTGATTGTTCCACTGGGACCTCATGAGATAGGAACAGCAGAGCTGTCCGGCCCAGTCGCCGTAACGAGGTTATAATGTAAAGCACTGAGCAATTAGCCAGGAGATTTACCTCCCTGTCTTAAAAGCATTTTTATTACTTAATCAATCACAAGCAATTTATAAACAAGGCTAAAGTTTTACAGGGAGCCATAAATCTGTCTTATTTGCTTCCACAACAAACCAGGAAAAACAGGCCCAAAGCTTCAAAAGATATTTGATCAATTTTGAAAAAAATGAAATAAAAAAGTAATTCAGAAGAAGGTAAATGATTTTTCAAAGGTAGGAAGGACTTTAATAGAGGAAAAAAAAGTCTGTTTGTCTATGTGCTAGTCTATAATATTATCTATGCCAGAATCTTGAAGTAGTAGCATTGTAAACTAAAAATGTGAGCTGTTTTGGGGCAGGGAGCTTGTTTGTCTGTGCATGCCTTCCTCAAGCTGGATTGCAGCCACTGAATGCCAACACAGAGTAATTTCAAAATAAAAATAATAAGAATGCTGAGTCGGCAACAGCCCATGTGTTCCAGATGCCCTTTTTGCTTTCTGAGTTTCTGACTCTTTGCCAGGACAGGGCAGCATTAGGAACCTGTTAGGTAGCGATACGATACTTTCTGTCTCCAAAGAGAACTTCTCAAAGCCGCAGCAGTGCCTAGACCCTCCTTGTTTTCTCTTCTGTTTTGTCTTGTTTTTAGAAGGAGGTTACTGGAAATAATTCACTCACAGCATTTCTGCATAGCAGAAGCATCTGACCACACAAAGACACACAAATGTACACGAAGGTCTCAATCCTTCATCACTTGCTGAGGCCAGGAGGCTGTTTTGCATCCCCACACCACCTCTTCCCCAGCGTATACTGGTTGGACCAGTTAGATTTCCATACCAGTTCATTGGGATCATTACCTTGGGACAGATGGAATCAGCACTTGTTGGCTGAGTGCATCTCAGCTGGTTTGGCAGCAATCCCCGCTCTGCCAGCCCCTCTACCTCTGACATTCAGTGTCTCAGCAATCCTGCTGACTTCTGCGAAACTGGGGCATTGATACAGACATGAAAGTCCCGCTTTGGAGAGATACTAAAGAGGCTTGTACTGAACTACATGCTAGGGCTAGGCTGGAGGCTGAATTCCCCACGTTTGTGGTAATCTAGTTGTTCCAAGATCAGGTTTTTCTGTTTTTTACTGCTATGATCTTACAACTCCCAGTCCTGACTCTTCTGCAGTTTCCAACCCCACCTGTAAGCCTGTGATTTGCACCTTTCCAAAGCAGGAAAATACTTTGATTCAGAACAGCATTGCTTCTGTACATCCCTTCTGCCCGTTAGTTACCCAGGAAGCGAATTGATAGAGAAGCAACTCCCTTCCTCAGACAGTGAGTTTAGGGGAATAAATGGAACAGAAGCTCTCATGTTTGTGCTGCATTGCAAGTCCAAGGCAGGTTCACCTGGGAGGATAGGGGGAGCTTCACCCAATGTCACTCCACCACATCTGAGATTTGGGAGACATAGAAATCTGTGCATCACAGCACAGCTGCACCCCATGGTGGGGGACAGCACCATTCCTTTTCCTCAAGGAGCAATAGGACCCTAGGTGATGCCCTAAAATTCCAAGTAGTCACTTCTGCACAATAGTCCTTGACAGAGCACCCTTGTATCACTGCCTACCTCAAACCCCAAGATCAGATATCAATGGTGTCTCTGATGACAACCTGAAGCAGCTCAGGGGAACACTTTGGATTTTATATACTTTCTCATATTGTCTGTCCTGTGCTTCAAGTTCATCTGTATAGGAAACAGCAGCAATTCTCTACGTCTCCCTAGTATTAGGATAGAAAAATTATATAGATCAATAAATCTGTTTCCAGGGTATTTATAATCAAACTTTCCCCTCCCTCAACCATCCAGGAGTCTCCCATGTTCGGCAGATGCTTTGGCATTGCAGCATCTGCTGTCTGCAGGGCTGAGGCTGAGCCTCCAGGACCAGCAAATGCAGGGTGTGCTGCATGGTGGCAATGTGCACAGGTCTCACATTTCAAGACCTAATAGGAACAAATGTGTCATCTCATAGTTCAGCGATTCAACAGCTCTGGGTGTTTTTGACAAATAGGCACTTCCTGGTTTCATTTCGTACACTTTTATTGCAGATAATAAAATTCAGATGCTCACTAGTTCAGCATTGAGGACTTGTTCAGCTGAAGCAGAGCTTTTGCCCAGAGTCACAAAAAGTTTCAGTCAGAAACAGTCATCCCTGCACCTTTAGGGTACAGATCCCTGATCTGTTCTGAGGAACTAAGTTAACTACTGGAGTTTCAGAATACATTTTACACAAGCAGCAAATGTCATAAAAATATCATGAAATATTAAAAATTATAACTCATTTAACAGGGTAAAATGTTGACCCATCTGATCCTTCCCACCATAACAATAAAAAATAATAGATGCACGTTATTCCTTACAGTATGTATATACAGCCTGGATTTGTCAGTGGATGATTCACTATTCCAGCCCACCACACTTACATAGAAGATATACTTCTGCCTTCCTAATTGGCTCTGAAAATGCAGGATAGGTTTCATTGCATCCTGGACCTTATTATCAACATTATTTATGATTGATCAAATACCGACAAATGCTTTCAGTGCTCTACAAACATAAGAAGCTAAAATCCTTGTCCCATCAAATAAGTATATAGTGTTTAACTCTGATGGGCACCAAGAATCTCATTAAATTCAATAGCTATTTATCCTCTCATGGGAGTATCCATAGACAGACCAATCTGGACATATGTAGCTTTCCTGTGAAGGTCAATTACAATGAGTTCTGAAAAGAAGACTGTCCAAAAACTGTGCACATTTGCAGGCTTTTCTTCACTGAGGGTGTGTTTGGATTTAACCGGAAAAGAAAGGGAGAAGTGGGTGATGTGTAGCAACATCTATATTCTGATAAATATGCTGGGAGAGAAAACAAAGCAATGAGTCAAGACAAGACATCAGTATCTAAGCAATCTGAATAATATTTTTTATTGCTCCATAAAGCTCTGGATGCTCATGTCACAGAGAGATATAGGCAGATATTTTTTTCACTAGACTCTCTGAAGAGCTTCTGACTTATTCCTGCTCCAGAGCACAAATTAATCTCTTGGTCCACAGCAGTTACAGGAGCAGGTCTCCTATCAAGACTGTTTAAAAATAAAACCTATGAACTAGGAATTTTATTAGTAGCAGACATGGACTATTTTCATTTCTTTATAATGTTGACCTGCTGTTTGCCTGAAAGACTTTTTAATGAGACTCACCTGACATGTTCAAATCTGTGTTAAAAATGCTACAAGAGTAAACTACTATGGCATCTCAGCATCTGAGAGTCCAATTCTTCTAGAGACTGAAAATGAACTGTATGTCGATGAAAAGATTACAACACACAGAAAAAATCTTTGAAGGATTTCAGTGAAAATTAGGAACCTCCTTGAATTTGACAACCTGGTCTTTGTTACTGAAAAGATTGGCTGGATTGGCACAAGTTTTAGGGGGTGATTTTACAATACAGTGTTCTGCCTCCAGTGGATATACAAGTCTTTGGTTTGCAGTCCTTTTGTTTTACTTTTGCAGGTATTTAAAATTGCATGCAGGATTTTTTTTTTAAAAAAAATGCATATAGGGTTTAGAAAGAAATACCCCCAGATTGTCCACAGCAGCAATGCACATTCACCCAGCTTCTTTCAAAAGCTGAAAATTAGATATGTTCACATCCCAATCCACTTCTGATTCCTACATCTTTCTGAGTTGTAGGCAATTGATTAATACAACAAGCCTCATCAACTACAAATGCAGTACAGCAACTATTGAGCTAATCTATTTTATTTCTAAGCATTTTTTTATCTTGTAATTATTACAATTATTTTAATGGTCAAAAATATTAAGTACTAGGAGCTTGGTTCTCCACTCAAGCCAGAAATTAGCAAAAGAGCTTTTCTCTTGTTTATTTAAGGACCAGAAGAAGTATTGGATTTAAAAAGAATAATAAAAAAATAATAATAATAATAAAAAGCATATCACAAGTTTTATACTTTTTGAGCAAGGTTTAGCTTTAAACTGTAAAAGGGCATTACTGAAATGAGGGCTAGTCAGAATACTCATCATATCTAGGATGGGATATTTAATCTCCAACTTGTAAGAAGCAAATATGAACAGTGGATTTTGCTCTCAACTTCTATGAACAAAATCAGAGGGTACTTTGTGAGACTGAGGATGAAAACCAACAACATGGCAACGATTTCCCTTACGAATACAACTCCAACTGCTCCTCGGATTGCATCTTAATAACCGACCTCCAGTTTATCACTATGCTAGGGTCAATAGTGTAAGGAAAGGAATGAAGCACAGTGGATGCCTTTCTGAATTCTTCATTTGCCAGGCCATTTTTCCTACAATATTTATATGATATTAAGCAGGAGGTGGCAGAAAAATTGAAAAGTCAAAATCACACATGAATGAACATTGTTTTTATTAAGCAGAATCCAAGGCAAAACATTTTTTTTCCAGAAATTTTTAAAATAGAGCATCCATGCAAAACATTTAGTTTTAATATTCTTCACTTTCCATTTTTCCTCAGTTTTCTTTCTCTGGTCTGTTTTCCCTCATGTTTCTTTTTGTCCCCATTTATCAAAGAAAACAAGGATCAAAGAAGGAACAATGTGGATAAGAATAAACATATTACCTAATATTTGTCAAATGCTGTAGAATACATGACTGAAACCTTTCTGTGCAGCATTATCTTGCAGAGCTCACTTCTAGCATGGATTGGAGAAACTCGGTTATTTCCAGCTCTGTGATCCACACAGAAGGTTTGAGCTTTTCTGACGTTAAAAGTCTCTGGGCTCCCCTTTGTGGAGGAGGTAGGGATGCAGAAAAAAAGTGACGTGGTTGGACATTGCTCCTCCATCCTCAGCCTCTCTGAGCACATACAGCTGTGCACATGCCTTCAGGCTCACCAATCAGCCAGGGCAGAAAAGATTGTCATCACAACCTTCCCAACAGCCTCTCTGCCAAAAATTGGACTAAATCTCTTCCAAATGGGTCCCCAGCCTGATCTTCAGCCAATCTAACTTTCCCCTTTTTCACCACGACAAGGTGGAAAGCAGAGCAAAGAAACCAGACACTATGTGAGGAAGAGCAGAAATACTGCACGGCTTGCTGCCCTCCCCAGCACCTGCTCTCTTGGATGCACGTTTTACCCTGTATATCATCTCTAAATGGGAAACAGACAGGCATAGTCGTGCACGCATACTTTTGCCTTTTGATGCCTGTTGCACCTGTAGAAATCATGCCTTTTATGCCCATCGGGCTAGTTAGCCCAGATAGTCAAAGGATCAGTGAGATACCGGGTGTGCACACTCCATACTCATAAATTAGGTGCCGGCAACTTTGGAAAATGGCCCTTGGCATCTTAAGAGCACGTTCCCTTCCACTTCATTGCTGCAAAATGCAAGCTGCTGTGGGAGTCACCAGGGCAAGAAGTATTTCTAGGCACTCTGTAAGGCAGCATAAAATGCACTTCACTGTACCTTGCATAAAAATATGACTTTTTAGTGTACAGAATTTGTTATGCCAGCTTTATCAAATCTAGTTTCATCTCTTGCACCCTGCTAGGCTCTCTCCAGCTTCGAGAGCAGGAGCTGTGATGGTCCTCTGGGAAGTTCCTGCCACGTGGAAGGATCAGGCTTATCTCTCCTTGCCTCATCAGCTCTCCATTTCTCTCCAAAATTCATTTTAAAATTAATTCTCCTGTTCTCCCTTCCATCTACCTCTTAATTTAACTCATACTCTGCTATTGATCTTATGAATGCTGAAATTTATTCACCAGGCAATGTCTTTATGACTACTATTTTCTGTATTTTTTTTTTCTGTTTGTTGCCTGGTCTCATTCCATTCTAAGAAATATTTTGTAATCCAGTTTCTATAGAAGCCTCCTTACAAAAAAATACTTTTCATTGTATGTTACAGAGAAAGTCAGCATAGCTCTTGCATTGTTGCATGCAGGATGTTAATCCTAGCTCGTCAACACATTTCTTTGGAGTCCTGCAGCTCTGTAAGTGGAATTACTTTGATGACTAAACTGCTAAATCAACACTTGTCTCACTCTCTTTAAAAAATAATTAAATCAACCCTCCTTCACCTGCCACTGAAACAAACAGAAAACAGACAAATTAGGGTCCCTTGTTGTGACTCAACATTTTCAGCAGTTGCTGAATCCCGTCATGGTTGTTTTTTTCTTTTTTTATGAATACTTTTACATTCACTTGTTATGGCAGAAGTAATAGAGGGAGAATTTCCATTTTCTTTCCCTACTTTCATGTGCTTGTGCTGTTTGGAAAAATAAAAATGAGGAATGAGAAAGTGAAGAAATGGATGGATTAGCATTGAGAACTGAGGCAGAGGTGCCAGATAAGGCTGGGTCACCATGTAGCCCCAGTCTGCCCAAGTGGAATAGCACTGCTATCTGGTGGCTACTCCATGACTCATGGAAAATGCTTTGGTTGCCTCAGGCCTCTATTTGGAGGACAGGTACACATAGCGCAGAGGTTTGCAACACAGCTGATCCAAGCAAAGAAGCCAAGGATTAGCCAGGCCATCAAACTTAAACTCACTTTGACTGACAGGTCAAAAAAAAAAAAAAAAAGAAAGCAGAGCGCAGCAGTTGGGAGGTGTGTAATGGGGAGAATACTTTTGTCAGATTGCTGAGGGGCAGGGAGAGGTTTGCAAGAGGTTGTTTTCCTCACAACAATTTCCTGATTGTCGTGAGATTTCATTCTGAAAAAAATGAAACAGATAATATCAGCATGTCCCACTTGTAACAGTCTCTGAACTGAAAGCTGTCATGTTGTTGCTCAAAACACACTTCTGAAAAGAAATTGGATGTTCTTTTGTTAAAAAAATATTGTTTTAAAGAGCTGACATCTGAACTAAATGTTTCAATCATGTTGAAACGTTATACTTTGACCCAGGATCAATGGGGATGTGGGATGTGAAAAGAGTTCAATATTTCCAGTCTTCTCAGTCCTATCTTAGGCAAGTGGCAAAATTATACTTAAAAATATACATGTATATGTGTTTTGAAGCAGAACACCAGGATCCCAGCCAGACTGTGTCGAGAAAGAGATGCAGAAGAAAAAAGTCCAAGCAGAAACAAAGCAGACCTCCACTGCAATTAAAGTTTTGCCTGTACAGAAAGGAGCCAGCCATGAATTATGGATCCGTGCTCAGGCCCATGAGTAGGGTAAAACAGCCTGTGCCCAGCCAAGACCATCCATGTGGACTGTGGAGCTGCGATTCTGTATTGATGAACAAAAGATGAGTCGCGAATAGGTCTGGACCCGTGAGTTGCAGATGTTAATTACAACAGACCCTTATTTAACCTCATGTTTGATCATCAGAATAAACGGTGGTATTGACTGAGGTGAAATGAAGCAGCAAAATCTATTCTGCAGATTGTTCAGGGACTTTCAGGCCTTCCTAAGGAAGACTCGCTTTCTCCTTGACACTTTAAAGACCAGACATGAACAACTGCAGCTGTGACTTGCTGCTCTAATTATAGAATAACACAAATTATCACATGCTGACAGGTTTCAGTTCCATGGATGAGTCTGCCAGCAAGGCCTTGAAAGCATCTCCCCTCGGCCATCTGCGAACCAAGCAGATAAAGTCCCCGCAAATAACACAGCGAAACCTGTAGTTTTCTTCATTGTATAGGCCAACTCATCTCACACTCTCCCCCATCCCTCTTGGGATAAACTTAGTTCATATGAGCACCCTGCTCTTTCATGCCACAAGAGAGATGCTTTTCTCACTGACACAGCATGATGGAGGAGAATTATACCCCTGCGTTAGACAGGGCCTGATTTTTCTCTTATAGCAACAGTTATAATTCTGTGCCTGGCACTCCATCATGTACATAAATCTGGCCCTGTAGACCATCAGCCAATGTGTTTTCCTACTTCCCACACAACTAAAGGTGCCAAAGATTTTTTTTCCTCTTAAGTCACACTTTGACAGTTTTATAAAAACAGTATTGTAGAGGGAAAGAGTTAGCATCTGATCAGCAAGTTTGGAAATGTAATGGTGTTGAGATGTTTTGCATTCTGGCGTTTCGTACAATTAACCTTCTTAATGCAAATTTATTACAGCTTTGAAAAAAAAACATTGTTTTGAATAAAAAAAAAATCTAACGAAGGAATAGAAAAAAAAAAAAAAAAAAAGCATTTAAACAATTTCGGTGCTAATCCTGAAAATATTAATTGTGAGGTTTGTACTACAATAACTTGTGTCATCTCTTTATGCACAAATTTTGAATGTCTGTTGGCTGTAGCAAATGCCCGTTGTGGTGTGCTGCAGAGATGCCTCACTGACTGGGAAATGCGTGTGGTACTCGGCAGAGGAGGGCAGGGCCTGCTAGTCCGTCACCAAAGAGGACAGTTGTTAAGACTCAGCAATGAGTGAACACATTTAGCCCTCCAAAGCAGAGGAGTTAGTCCTCTACTGCATCGTCCCTGTAGAGTGGACACCTAGTAGAGTCTTTCCATTTGGAAAGTGGACTCTTAGGCTTCAGAAGGACTCTGACCAAACACATGGGAGCAAGAAAAACAGAGCAGGCAAACACAGACAGGGTTTGTCTGTCTGGGATGGGTTGGTTTGTATTCTGTGCTCTCCTCATAAAGAGTTACTGTGCCTGGAAAATCCTGGGCTGTTTGTTTTGTTTTATTATCATGTGTCCCTGGAGATGTAACTACAAACCCCCAGGGAGCGATTCATACCACCGAAGTTAGGCAGCTACCTCAGGCACCAAATTAGGAGCCTTATCACCTGTCCAGATAATCATGGAAAAGAGAAAGGGCACTTCAGCTTGCTGAGGATACAGTTTACCCTCCAGAAGTGTTTATCTGTCACCATTGGTTTTACAGGGAGCCTGGGGCAATCAGAGCTACATGGAGTGAATCTCCCTGATCCCCCTTGGGGCCACAGGGGTAGAGCTGTGGGAGGGAGCTGGATGATGGATGATGGGCCCCATTCCTGCGGTGGCAAAGGAGCTTCTGATCACAAAGTGTGCCACCGCCAGGCCCTCCCAAAGCTCTCTGAGACATGAAAAAAGAAGCTCTTTGATCACAACCTATTCCAATGTGAAATTCCTAGTCTCCTACCCAGATCGTGCCAAGCACCAAAGGGTCTTTTTTCTCTCACTTGGTATCATCTCCGGGCAGAATTACCATTGCAATAGGGAACAGGTTGTTCCTTGATCCTCTCCCTGCTGATGTCTCATATCCTTTAGTTACATAGCTCCATTAATGCCTTGCTTTTAGCACAAGAATGCAGGTATTTTGTGAATCTCCTTCACTCCAGGGACCGGGATAACTTCTTATTCAGGACGGAAAAGCATATAAACAGAATATTTAACGAAATAACTGTAAGCGTCAGTTATACCTGAACAAAGAACTGCAAATGGCTCTGTAATACACTTTATATTTGCTTCTTCCCTTAGATTGCACTGCAGGCTATTTACAATTCACAATTCACATATTTCTGCATCTGAAATGTCTTTCTTTCTCACTTACTTCTTGATTAAGTGACAGAGTCTAATCTCAGTACAGCCTCCAAAGTCGCAGCAAACACAAATCTTCCCAGAGATAACCAAAATAGCTGTTTTATTTATTTTCATTCTTTTGCCATTCAGTATTTGCATATTGGAGTGGTTATTAGGGGGAGAAAAGTCATGGATGCAAATTTGACATTCAGATGTCAGCTCCTCCATAAATAAGGTCAACTGTGATGAGGACACTTGCTAGTCTCCAATTATAGGTCTCTTAATGCGTAAATAACGCTAATGCACGACATCTGCCATCAGAGCACAACTCATAAAAAAGATGTCAATCGAAGCCAACCTGGCTGAAATTTGCCCCTCTTGCTGTTTCTTGGCTTTTTGACTCGGAGGAGATTAAGATGTTGACCTGTGAGCAGCTTCAATCACCCAGCTTACATAGCTGGGTTCTGACCAGCCGTCTGGGATCAAAATGTGTCCCGTGTCACCTTCTCCCTTCCCCAGGCACCCTTCACAGCCCAGAGCAATGAGTGGCCTAATTTTGTGAACTAGGGAGAACCTAGCTCAGGTTCCAGCCCAGCCACTGCCACCTGCAATTCAATCCCAGTGGAAAGAGGATCTTGGCCCTTTCCACACAGGACGCTGCCCACCGCTGTGAGGACACGTTCTCTCAGCCCATCTTCAGGAGCTGACAGGGTGGGTGACACTTGGGTGAGAGGCTTAGTGCCTTGGGGGGAACAAGCTGACATAGTCATGTTCGGGCCTGGCAGAAGTGCCGGTGTTTGACCTCGTGTGATATTTTCCCAGGGAAGCAGCCCCCCGTGGGGCTGTGTGCTTCCAATTACATAACGCCCATAGCTGGAGTTAATTGGTGACTCCTTTTTATCACCTCCCTGGTATCATCTGGATAAACTGGCTCTATCACTCCACAGCCCCCGAAACGCGAGTAGGGTAATGGGCTGAAGATGAGAACCTAGGGCCAGCTGCCAAATGCTTCTGGGGCTTGTTCTGTGGGCACCTTGGTTCCTCACTAAGACTTTTATCCCCCCCATAAATCTCCATTTGCATCAGGTTGGTACTTCTTGCTATTTTTAGAGCAGCACCATGGCAGTTCCCCAAGCTGGAACCCCTGGCACAACCTTCAAACAGAAAGCGAAAGGCTCTCGCCACCAGCAAGGCCACGTGGCACAGGCAGCAACACGCACAGGAGCCTCAGGACACCTGGGTTCTTTGCCTACTTTTGCCTTTGGCTTTTAGGGGAACGTGTTTCAGCTTTTTATGCCTCGATTTATCAGGAGCAGCTTGCAGCCATCTTTGTGAAATATCTTTGAAAGCTTTGTGAATGGGAAGAACCCAGCAGCAATGGTGTCCTAGTGTCCAGGGACAATAAACTTTGTCTTTCTCAGATCAAGGCAATAAAGTACTGGCACAAAGAGAAGGGCAGCCTTAGTTAACACTAGGAAAGAATTGACTTCCATACAGTAACTTCCTTTGGGCTTTTCTCCAGCTCTACCTCAGTAATCTCCCTTTTATTACCCTTTATATGAGTTTAAATTCCCTGGCTGCAGAGGCTGGTAGGGAGCGATGTGAAGCTGCTCTTCTGAGACAGCTCTTTGGCTTTTGCCAATCTGGACACCATAAGCTGGAGCTCAGAGCAAAAACTGTGGTGAGAAGTCTGAACAAAGAGCAAGTCTGCTCCAGCCTCTACGTCCCTCCCTGTGGCATCAACGTGCACCAATAAGCCTGGAGTTAACAAAATGCAGTCCTTGGGGCTACCCAGGGGTTGAAAAGAGACTAGATGGTCAGGTATAGCAAGAACAGAAGGAAGAAAAGCAGCAGCTACTTGCAGCTGAATCCTGCAAATGTCAAGCACTTCTAAAGCTTTGTTTACAAGAAGAATGAATAAAGCTGTGGATTAAAATCAGTCTTTGGAGAAGCTTTGAGAGCAGCACTGCTGCAAAAGCCAGTGGTCCCCAGCATCAAGGGGAGGCTTTCAGCCTTTTGCTGAACTTGCTGGTAAGGCATTTATTGACACTTGTGTAACAGAGCAGAGCTGAGAGATGTCTGGGTAGGGAAGGAGAAGTCACAGGGGAAAACAGAAACTGTCTCCTCTCTGAAGAAAAAGGTGAACTTTGAATCCTGGAGCATCTGGCACCTTTGCTTCCCTGGTCATTCTGTATTACTTTAAGGGCCCCTCTCAGCACCTTTGTTCCCAACCTAGCAGGTACCGAAAGCTTTCAGAAGTGTTACACGAGGTACTTCAGCTGGTACTTCACCATAGCTTAGGTCCAGCTTAGGTCAGGCTGCAACAACAATTGATCTGTCCACTTGGGGAAGCGAAGACCCCTGCTCATCTCAGGCATCTGATGAATCAGCCAGCATGCTCTTTGCCCCCAGAGTGTCCCCTCTTCAGTGCACTAGTGAGAAAACAATTTATTCTTCCATTTGTCTTCCTGCAGCAAGGTAGTTCTATGCCTTACCTTCAGGTAAACAATGGCAGAAATGAAAAGTTGAGGACAGGGTGAAGAAGGTCTGGAAGGGTTTTTTAAGGGCTGGAGTGTAATTTCAGGTTTCCCATTAGAGCCAGAGCTTTATCTGAGATGCCAATGCTCATCAGCAAAGCGATCCATGGAGTTACCCTTCCTGACTGGGAAAGCACCTATCCCTCCATACCCACGAGACATTCGCAGTGGTCAAGTGAAAACAAGACCAAACCCTAGGTTATTCAAGAAGTTAGTGCAAAACTCTAGACATTTGTTTTAAGACCTTTTTTTTTTTCTTTTTTTTTTCTTTTTTCCTGTAAGCCAGAGGGTAACCATTCAGGCAGATCAAAGATTTCAGTCTCCAAGACATTTCTTCATTACTATATTTAATAAAAAATATTTAAAATCCTCACATCCATCGGCCTAAAAACAATAAAGAACAGCTCACACTTTGCAGCAAAGCCTGTCTCTGAGGTTTGAGTATGACCTGAGTGTCTCTTGCCTTATTCCAGTGATTTTCTCATTAGCAGGAATTCACCAGAACAAAAGGAATTGCTAACAACTTTCTGATGACAAAATTCCCCCTTTGTATTAAATGCATTCAGAAAATGGGGAAAAGCAGTCATACAATACAAAATGTGCTAATATGCCATAATCTACTCATATATTATAAGACTTGCTTATTTCTCTGGTGATTGATTTATTTTTAGTATGCAAGATGCTGAGCATCATGTGCCTTACAACTGCTCGAGCACAATTATTGTATTGATTTGATGTGACAGTAGCTCTGTGTTTAAGGTGGTTTATGTTTTTTAATTTGCGATTAAATAAAAGGATGTCTACTCTCTTAGATGGCTGGCAGTTGTTTATACTCTGAAGTGGTTGATGAAGCAAACTTTTATTTGGCTTCATATAACATATTTGTTTTGTCACTCTGAAGCACATTAGCTGGAGTTCGCAGAGTGCTTTCTTACCTACCACAAGATAAAACTAAAGTCCAATCCATTTTAAAATAGGCCAGGTAACAGCATTAGTGTTGCAATGGGACTGCAATGAAGTAAGTGAGCTAGCAATATTGTATTATTGATAAAAGTAATAGTGATACTATCTTATATTTCTGTAGCACCTTTCATCCTGAAGGTTGCTAAAGTGCTTCTGATACTCACTTGTTCCTTTGTTCAGTTCTTCCCTCCCTCTTCCCCCTCTTTCATCTTTCAATTTATGTATATACATATGCTTATACATACATATATTTCATTTCAGCCTTGTCTTCCTACACTGCTTATACCTTCTTAACTCTGCAGGAAAGAGAGATCTTGACAGCTACTTAAAGCCAGGATACTGCACAAGAGTTACTGAGCTACAGATGAGATTGCTCCATTGTCCATGACTCTAGGAGAATAACACTCCTAAGGAAGAACACCATTGTCTCACACAGAAACAAGTACCTCTTTATGCTCATGCTTCTTGAATACTTCACAGATCTGAGGCAGGGCAGAAAAAGGGAAAGATAACATTTCCTCTCTGCAAATATGCTCTGTTGCTTTATAGCTTTCAAAGCAGTGAAGGAGCCATAGATGTAAGCTGGGAACGTTTGCAGTTCAGTCTATTCTCTGCAGATCATGCGTGACAATTGCAGAGGAAGACTGATCTTCCTCCCATACATACCATCACACCATCTTGCCTCACCTCAAGGACCCACTCTTAAACATGGAAATTTTTCCCTACCAGGACTGTTAAGAAAGAGGAAAATCATTACCAACTGCTCCCTGGAAACCTTGATTCATTATCTCTTGAAGTCAAGAGATTTTCTACCATCTTCAGTGTCTTTTAGTTGACTCCAATTCAATACAGATGCAACAGATATTTGCTATCACCAGCTTGGACTGTCTATTAGCCCTCTCTGATTTGTTGCATGCCCAGCTAAGGGGTTAAAGTTAACTAGAGGACATTTAACACATGTTTCAAATATAGATAAAGCCCAGTCCTTCTGACCAATGTCCAGCTGGCCTGAGCCCAGAGCTATAACCTCCAAGTGATACGATTGCCATCTCTCCTTCTTCATTCCAAAGATTCCTCCTCACATGAATGTGGCATGTAAAAACACAAAACACCGGGAGGGTCAAATGTTTCCCAATGTTGTATAACACATTTCTCCAGCCTAGGACGGTCCTCCAAAAATTCCACAGATTCTGGGTTATCCATTCATCAACTTAAATTGAGTTCTTGTGTTCTTATGCCATGTGAAATATGTTTATTACTGCATGATGTACTATAGGTCATATACATCAGAATCACTGTGTCACCTTGTGCTTGCTCAGACAGAAACTGAACAAAAAATAATCTATTAATATCAGGTCAGAACCTGAAAGGGATTTGTTTTGACTGCAGCGGTGCCACTTTTACATGAATATTCCAGCAAGCAATTATAATAGGAATGTTAGAGACAAATATTATTGAATTCTCCCTTCAAGGAGGCTATTAAACTAGTCATCATGTCATCACTTGCCATTACTCAGTCCAGAGACCTGTCTTAAGGAGCTGGATCCAGCCGCTGTAGGAACTGATACATGCCATGTGACTTCAACATCTACTCCAAGCAACCAAAGTAATAAATTATGAATATCTAATACACCAAACAATGTTCATGGTCGACCATTTATAAGCAGCCTGCAGGTTAAAACGTGCCTTCCATTGATGGATCAATTTTTAGGTCAGACAGAACAATTACATCATCCAGCTACTAAACAAAAGAGGCCGTTATATTTCATCTTATCAGCTTTAAATGCCATGGCACAGACAATCATCCTGGTGCAATGCATTGTTGAGATATTGGTGTACATACCCCAGACAAGTTTTAGAGGTAGCAGAAGGCATATGCAATGTAAGGTTACGACATGCAGACGCATATGGCAAGTTATGTCAAAAGTGAAAGAAGATTAACACCAGTTTGGCTCCACAAAGGGGTGGAGGTGAGGGAAAGCTCTGAAAGTTCACACAGCAACATCAGCTCTGCTTTTCAAAATATTACACCTTACATATCTGTCAAATTCCTCAGAGTATGGAAAAAAAAAAATAATAAAAAAAAAAGGTGTAGAAGAACCAGAAAAAAATGTTTAGAAAACAAACAAGCCACCATGAACCCAATGACATTCACTACACCACCCCTGGCTTCAGGGGAGCTGTGCTGTCCTACACCAGCTGTGGATGTGGCCACGTGTTAACTGAAACATCTCCACTCAAATCTGGAGTGGCACACGGACCTCAAACAGCTACAGTTTCAACCCAGGATTTTTGAGCTGAAAAACTCATAAAAATAAGAAATGTTATTTAAAGAGAAACTTGTTATGCAGGTGTTTGAGAGATATATGTGGTTCATGGCTTAATAACGATGTGGTATGTGAAGAAGCTTCACATGTGAAATGACCTCAGTGAATTGGTCCTTCAAATGCAATTGAGACCTGGCTTCAAACCTTTCAACAGGCCCCTGGCAAACTGCTCCCAGGCTCTGTTTCCTATATAACTGCTGGCAGGAACTGCATAAATGTTCCACAAGTACAGCAGCATCAGGTCCTAGCCTCTGCCCACTTCCTTACCACACAGGAAGGTTTGGCAAATATTTAATAAATTTGGTATGGTATCCCCTATTTTTTCGGTTGAACCTGTTTCCTATTTAGCCATAAAATACATGTGAATGAGGGGTGAGCACAGAAGGGCAGACCAGTATGGCCTCCAGGGGTGCAGCCTTCCTCACCCACTTTGCAGAGTTTGCTGCAGCTGTAAGAAGAGGAAGAGAGGGATGTACAAAATCATGAACCCTTACGCCATGGGTATTTGTTAAACCACAATTCATTTCCTACAAGTGCCAGGTTGCGATAACCGTAGCTTACAGCCACCTTGGGTTTTGAGCTGACAGCCCTGAGATGAACAGCTCTTGGTGTCGGTAGTTTGCACAACTTAATTCTCTCCTTCTTCATTTATGTCTCCAGCTTCCATCTGCCTTCCACACGGGAAGGAGACAAAAGCGCTCCACTTGAGTCCAAACTGCGCTGGCTGAAGCCAGGCAGTAGCACTAAAAACAGATGCAACAATGAGGGGGCCTTCTCATTTCATTTATTTTCTGTAGGCCTTTGAGCCATGAAGATGCTTGCCATCAGATAAAAAGGGCCTATGACACGACTCAGTAAATCAGATCCCTGCTCAGTGTCGCCCCGTGAGCAGCAGCATGCCTACAATGTCACCATGTTGAGCAGAATCTTTTTCCCAACAACCTCAAACAAAGGCAGAGAAACGAGGCCATATACACATCGTTCCCTCTGTGCGTGTTTTACTCCTCAAAACAGAGCCCTTATCACAGAGGGACAGTCTGTACTTAGGAGGAACAAGAGAAGGACCCGCAGAGGAGGTAAAAATGAGACCAACTTCCCAACTTGGACTTCATTTTTAGCAGTGTTTAGTCTGTATGGTGAAAAGCATACCCATGGTCATCATTATGAACTGCTCTGTGACAAAGGTCAGACTCAGATGACCAGGTTCTTGAACCAGGGGATTCAGAAAATCCCTAATACATCACTGTGTCTCCCCACAAGTGTTTATGACTACAGGCACTGCTTATTCCAGCAAGGGCTTACACAGATACAGCCCCTCACACACTGCATGTCCCAGAAGTACCAACCAAGATTCCATCAGCCTCCCATTCTTCACACATCACTTATTTCAGTGCTGTAAGCAGGGCCCAAGATTCAGAGCCTGCTGGGAGCAAAGCCACACTGATTTTCTTGTGTTTTGCTGCTCAAAACAGCAGACTTCAGCTCAGCATCAGTGCCATGTTGCAACTGTCCTGTGAGATGTAAGACCACAAACAACAGGCACAGGAAAAGTCTCTCCAATCCAACGAACAAGTTTCCAGAGTTACAAAGCTGTTCTTATTCCACACTGGGGAAAAACAAAGAGTTGTGATGCCACAAGAAACCCAAGTCCATATCTGATTCAGTGACTTGAATCTCAGGGCCTGCCTCTGATGTACACTGTTTCAGCATATCCACATCAGCATGATGCCTGAATTAATTATTGCTTTTTAGTGAGAATTGTTCCTAGCCAACACAGGCACACAGTGCTGGGGACCACGGTGGCATTGCAGAGTGCTGTGCTGGGTACATGTATGTACATACGTGGGTGCTGGTACACTTCTGCTTCACACAGCACGGCACACTAGCCAAAACACATCTCCTGCAACCTAGTTTTAAATCCCCACCATCTATCTTCTGGCTGTTTTAAGGAGAATGTAAGCATCTCTCTGGCTACTTCTCTCCGTTTCATTCAGTGACCTTGGACAAAGCAGCTATGAGTACAGCCAGGAACATTTCCATGATTATTCCCATTTCTTTGCAAAAGAATTTTTATTCTTACAGCACCAACAGAAGTCACTGAAGGCTGTGCAAAGAGAGAATCTCTGTTACAAGGAGCTCTCTAACAAAACAGATGAGAGAAGCAATTTCCTTCTTGTTCACAGAAAAGCTCATTAATTACGCACACCCCTAGCCAAGCACTTCACACCAGGAGTGGGGATCTTCCTTGCAGTGCTGGCAGAGCTACACTTCAGGCTCTTATGAGCAAAGCAGGGTGACGGCTGATAGGCACCGACCTGGGCAGCTGCCAAGGAGCCTCTGCTGATCCTGATGACTCTTCACAGGACTTGTGTGCCTCAGCCTCACTATTGTCCCAACGTCACAACCCTGCAGCTGCTGTGTTCCTGGAAGTGCTGGCATGGGCAAGAAATAAAGTTCAAGCTTTGCTTTTGCAAAGTTCAATTTTTCACTATTTGTATATTTACACATGGTCATGATCTTTGAAGACAGGGAGGAGAATCGGTCCCTGTGAAGTTAAGAGCCTCTCCTCATCATTTGATTTCAGCAGTCAAGGGTTGCAGGCCAACTCTCCTTAAGCTTGGGAGATGCAGGTGGTTGTCTGCAATGGAGGGCCCATCAGGACAAATCACAGTGGAACATGCCCATCTTCTGTGGAATAAATGGCTGAGAATCTTTGCATTGACTCCAGTGAGACCTAGCTATACTCAGAGGGAAAGTCAACAACCCATAGCACAGTGGAGCCCTGCAAGGGCTCGCAACTAGCTGTAATCCCTCTTTGTATCCTGGGAGATAAGGAAAACTCCTTTATTTAAAGCTCCTTTATTTATATAAACTGCTTCAAGCATCACAGCCAGCAGAGACCTGGGAGTCACTGTAGGTAACCAAATGAAGATGTCTAAATCCAGAGGGAAGAAGAGAACCAAGGAAATGGGAGTCTGTTTTTCTGGGTGTGCTGTGCATTGGGAGCGTATCTCCAAACACATGGGCTCAGCAGCATGAACAGATTGCAGCCAGATTTTCATAGCAGTTCCTCTGGGAGCAGAAGCTTCTATTTGCAAAGAGATCACAAAGGCTGGGTGTGATTTTAACCTAGAAAAGAGAAATGTAAAAGTTTGAACCTGCTCTCACAGCAGCCAGTAGGTGTTTTACCTTTAATTTTAAAGTAAGCAGGCTCTGACTTTAAAGGGGGGGCTTGCAGTTAAAGAAGAAAATGAACTCTGTGGTGAATCCTGACCTAATGCTCCTCTTTTCCCCTCATCCTAGAACAGGGGGAGACAATTTTACGAAGCTAAAAGGCACATAATTTAGCAGTGATGAGAAGAAAGCTGTTATTTTCTAGCACACTGCAGACACCCTGTGGAATTAGCTGTTGCAGCAGGTCAACAAGTCAAAGAGTTTGCAAGGATTCAAACCGACTGGGATAGTCTTACAATGACAGACCACCACCGGCAGCAGCACAACACCCAGCTAAAGGAGACGGGGAGAAAATCTAGCTGCCTTCTTCAGACCCAGCTTGTTGGCCAATCTTGCCCGCAGAGAAGTCAAAGGAATGGCCACTAATGCAACAGCACAGCAGGAGTAGCCTCGGAGAAGGATGATGCATTTATTACAAAGTGCTACTAAATCTTACCCGCCACGACTGTTCTCCTTTCCTCCTTGGAATAAAATTACTCTCTCCAGCAGCTCCTGCTCTTAGACTCATGGGTTGACAAAGTTCTTCAGAGGACAGAAATCTCATCCATGAGAAATATTTTCACACACACACACAAAAAAAAATCAAGTTACATTTGGAAGGGCGAAATGAATTGTTTCCACACATCACATAAGGCTGCCTCTGCATTAGCATTTTGCTTCAGAGCAGGAGTGGGATTTTGAAGTAAATCTCCCAGTCATCAATTTGCCATGCGCTGGCTCTGTTCGCAGAGCTGTTTTGATGCTCGTGAACTAGATTCCTTCTGGAGAAATTTAAACTAGAATCTCCACTCCAAATGTGCAGCAAATGTGCTCCAAACCCTAAGGCAGACATAAGACGTAATGACTAAGTTGACGTCTGGCCCTTCAGACAGCTTTCAATTGCATGTACAACGGGGACGTTTGGTCCATTGGGACCAGACTAGATCTGGCCAGAAATAAAATCCCCGGCCTTTATGTAGCATAGCAGAAATGCCTCAGCACCAGATGCTTTTCCATTCCTACTGCACTGATTTGCTTGCTGATGTAGACATAATGAACAGTTAGGGGTAGGTCTACACCCACTGCTTTCCCCATCTAGTCAAAGAAAGAGAAATGATCCTACAGAGAAGGATTCCCGGCATCCCAGGGTGAATAATGAAGGTAAATAGAGGCAATTTCTGCCTGGACAGCTAATGTATGTCTAACCCCATCGGGGAGTGATGGTGCTAACACCACAGGATTTTCCTGTTAAAGCTACACAAGAAGCCTCCCATCTTTTGTTTTCCCTTTTGAAAGAAATCTCTTGACTCACAGAGTTGAGCCATAAAAACTACAAACATCTTACCAAATAACAGAAGATTCATGAACTTTCATGAGAGGCAGCTCCTGATACAAACTTCATAGGATAAAGGAGAAAAATGCTAACCCTGAGCTTTCTCTTTTTTCCTGTTGAAAAGCCAGAGTCCATGTGCAAGATAAATTTACTTATTAAGTGAAATATTTCTTATGTCAGCTTGGTATATTTAGGCCTTCATTCTTGCATTCCTTCAGGTTATTTCAAAACTTTAAAGGGAAGACAAATGTTAGAAGTAAAAAGATCTTTTTTTTTTTTTTTTTTTTTTTTTTTAAGATTCAACTTCCAACTAAATGTTAATCTTACATGTTTTTCTAGACTGAGGTCAAATCCATCATCTTTAACCCCTGGGGATTGTCGTTGTCTCATTTCTTCTCTCAGCTTACAAATCTTTTTCCTTAACAGAATTTAAACAATCCTTCAAAGCACTTAAAGAATATTCTTTTTTTTTTTTCTTCTTTTTTTTTTTTTTTGGATCAGAAGTTGCCAGCAAGGAGAACCCCAATTGCTTCTGATTTACTTAGTGACTGGAAATATTGGTAATTCTGGTGGGAATGGCTATGGCTTAGGAAGAGAGTTTGAATGTTTATAAGCACAACACAACTTTAATCGTTTTGGTAAGTCAAATCAGTTGAAAAGGTGCCTAGTGGGTAGTACACATGCTGAAATGATTCTTTCTTCAGATACATGTGGATTTACATTAAAGAAACAGATATTTCCTGGGTTCGTTTGTTCTTTCTTTCTTTCTCTCTCTCTCTTTCTTTCTTTCTTTCTTTCTCGCTTTCTCTCTTTCTCTCTTTCTTTCTTTCTTTGTTTTATTTCCTTTTTTGTGTGTGTATTTTTTGTTGTTTGTTTATTGGTTGGTTGGTTTTCCCTACCAGGCTCTAACAGTTCAAAAGCAAGCCAGATTTTGCAAGCTTGTTGAGCAGAGCAGGATGGAGCTAGTCCAGTCTAAGTTTGGACCAGAACCCTGGAGAAAGGTTTGCTTTCAGTACCCCAAGATGTTCAGACCTAAGGTTTCAAACTCTGCCTCCTCTCTAACGAGAAACAGGTTGTATGTCTCTTCACAGACAAAGGGAATATTGCCCATCTTGACCTCCCTCCAGATTTATGATTGGAAGAAGTATGATATTCAGGAAGCAAATTCTCCAGACTGAAACACTGCCAGAAAATTCCCCCACTGAGTGTAAAAAATGAGACACAAAATTGGATTTCAACCGATTTAAAGTTTTGGGAAAAAAATAGACTGTGGCCTAGAATATCAGAGCAGCATTATCCCCCTGATTCATTCTGGCAGCTTGATCAGGCTGCTCTCATTAGTTCCAGTGCAGCAATATAAAACCTGAAAATTCTCTCCAAGGCAAAAAAAAGAGGTCAGTGGAGAAGAACCAGCTCTGTGTGTGTGTGAAACGTCCCGTTTATGCACTGACTGGTCTATAAAGCCATCACTGAATGGCAGATGGGTGCCACGACCCATTTCTTACTCCTAAGGTGCCCCTTCCTGAGACAGCAAAGATATAGCTGTGGGTGAGGGTGATTTTGTTCAAGGATTGCTCATCCTATAGACAATGCAGCTGCTTGGCCATGGCTTTCCAGTGCTCTCTCATGCCATCTGCTTTTCTTCTGCTCTGGGTTGTCACCAGTTTCTTTTTGTTGTTGGGGAACTACTGAAGCTCTCCAAACTGGGGTCCCTTTATCAGTTCCACCCTTTGAGGAATGACCAAGGAAACCAGAATGAAAATGGCTCTTTCCTCGTGGCTCATCTCCCTCTCTTTTTCCCTTAGGTCTGCAGTGTGCTTGTGCATACTGTACACAGCACCTAGGTGCATTTTAAATAGCCTGGAAGTGGGTCACTTCCACAGAGCTCTGAAACTCTTCTTTTTGTACAGTGTCAGACGGAGGAAGCCACTGCTGCACTGTACCATGCCTGCACTGAATCAACACTGTTTTTTTTCTCTGAGAGATTAAGCAGAGATTTATTTCTCCCCTTCAAGTTTTTTATGCTGCCACCAAGCCTGGTTTTCAGATTTGAGCTTGATTGGGCTTTGATGGATTTTCTGCACAGCATGGCCATTGAACACCTCCTGTGTGCTTCTGGAGTGACTTCACTGTGCTGAGATACAAAGTGCTTAAATGGTAGCTGGTGCTGTTACCCACTTAGCTACTAAGGCCTGGTTCTAAAGCACATCACAAAATTCATCCACTGTTGCTCTCCCTGATAGCACAGTCTCCAGGAGCCGGTATCTATCATTTCAGCTCAGGTTAATCAACGCTGGAAAATGTTATATCTTAGACAGGATATTTATCCATTTGTTACAGTGCTCATGCAGGGACCAGCTCACGCTGGCAGGCTGCCTACCAAGATTGCCTGCTTTGTACAAGAAGTAAATAGAAAAGAAAAATTCAGTCCTTGGTGAAACTCTGTTTGAGGAGGAGCTTTGCAATCTTTTTCTTTAGAGAAGTAGGAAAACAAAGCAAAAACCAACTTCAGCTGAGATGATATGATGGTAGGAGATAGACAGGAACTTGCATAATGTCCTGGGTGTCTGGATCCAAATCAGGGCTCTATAAGGTTCTTTTACCTGTTGACTGCTCTGCAACAGGTTCAACTCAGTCTGGCCATTATTAAAGAGTTTGGGATGGGAGAATGGGGATGGTCAGGAGGAAGCTGGCACTGAGGACTGTCCCCAAAGGGCAGGAGACACCCCCTGCACTAAGGGACAGCAGCAGCAGCTAGGGCTTCAGAGCTGGTGGGGCTGTGGCGCAGACCTGGGTGCTGAGCTGACCCAGGACTGCAATAGCTAGGGCAGGACAGGGCAGGGAGGATCACTTTCCACATCACACCTTGTGAATCAAAGCAAATAGACCCCCAGACTACAAGCTGCCCTTTGCAGACAACCTGTATATGACAGCAAAACAGAGATGGATATCAGCTTACAGTATTTCTCTCTAAAAGAAGAATCTAAACAGCCCCTATGAATATTTTTGATTATTTCAGGTCTTCCAGAGCTGTGAAGAAATTGAAATTTCCTGTTTAGTGTTTGCCCATTGCCTCTGCTATAGATACAAGCTTCACCAAGCACCCACACTAAATCTGCCAACACTTATTTTCCACCATCTGCATAGTAATTGCACTAGGAGCTGAGTTTAATATCCTTAAATTCCCATTCTGGCACGCTGAAAAGCCCCTGATGCAAAAGGTGTAAGGGGTTATTTAGCCTCAGATTATTGACCCAGCAGGGAGAAATCCAAATACCAGCTTTCCTCTCTCATCTTCCCTCACCTCAGTGGTTCCATCATTAAAACACTTCTGATCTCTTTGGCAGAGACAGCTTTCCTATCACTGGGTCCATCCACCCCATTCTCCTCTGCTTAGTTCTCCTCCCAGCTGGATCCTTCTGTGATTATTACGCGATGATCAGTAGGGGATGCTGTCCTTGCCATGGACTGTGTTTTCCTGACATGTTCTGATGCTGCTGGGCAGGCTCTCAGTGCTTCCCCATGTCAGGCTATCACAGAGCCTGGTCTGTGGGATGAGTTTCTCATCTGACTCCCTCAAAGGAGGCCAAAGGCCAGGTCTCGCCATGCCCCCAGTGATCTGCATGGAGTTGCAATTTTTGCAGCTTGGACCTATATCTGTTTGTAATTAAAAAATGGACTGTCTTCTGGTAGGTGCCTTCCCTCTGCTCCCACTCACAGAAAGCACCCCTGGAGGCTGTGAAATTGGTTGATTTACTGGTGGCTGGGTGGGTGGGGAGGTCATGGAGTGGACACTTTCCTGGTGAAGACCCAGTTGCCTCATTTTTGTGGACTATCTAAAAAAATAAAGATGCTTCCAAGCCTTGTGTCCCTTAAGACTAAATGCCAAACTCAACTCTTTGACATGGCATTCCTGAAATAGATTGCCAATGGCTGCAGCCCTGAGGCACGCCTCCATCTTTCTCAGAGTCCCCTTTTCATAACTTACAGGTGCTTGGGATCAACCCCAAGCTTTACCCAGGCATACCCACTCATTCATCTAGGTATGCAAAGCCTCCAAGAACACAAAAAAAAAGCTTCCAAGGTATGCTGAGAGAAAGTCTTAGTGTATGAGATAATTACAGTTCCAGGGGTGGTGATAAATCAGGTAATTTATTCAGCCCCCCCACCTCAGTGCAATTCAAAAGCTTGTTGACCTTTGCAGGGTGGGTCTGTGTCTGAGCATGCCGTGTGGTCCAGCTCTTTTATAAATATTCTAAGCTGTATAAAAACACCCGGTATGTGAATATTGCCCAGCCAGGTTTTGGCTCTTTTTGTATGCTACTGAGAAACGAGTACAGCAATACCTTTCCCCAGTGGAAATGGTGCAGCTCCTTTGTGTTGGGTCTTCCTTGTAGGTGCGGAGTGTGGTTTGAATGGGGGAGGATACTCACAAAAGGCTTCCATCGTGTTACATGAGGGAGCAACCCCATTAGCAGACTAAGCTGACCACATTATCTAGCCTAGAAGCCGGCGGGGGAACGTCGGACCGCCCGTGAGTCCGCTCTGCGTGGGTGTTGTGCAGAGCTCCCGCAGCAGGATGCTCAGGGAAGGGAAGCGCCACGTGAAATAGGGATGGATCTGCAGCACCAGCACAATCAGGGAGGAGAAAAGGGGCGTCAGACTGGAGAATAGATGGAAGGCTGCCCTGCTCCTTGTGGTAGAGGTCAACACGAGCCTTTTCAAAATGCATCTTTTCTCTAAAGTGCGAACATTTTTTTTCTAAGCATGGTGAATTCATCTTCACTGCAGACATCAGACCTCACAGCACATGGGAACAAAGGAGCCTATACTGTATAGCACAGATGCTTTTTATGACTTTATTTTTATTATTATGCAATGCAACAAAAGCATTTAGTTAAAATAAAACAGTAGTTAGTGTTAAACTGAGCCATAAAAAAACACTGTAGGGCTCATATTTTGTTTAAGATTTAATATACGTGTTGGAAAGACAAAGGCTTTGGAGGATTTTCCATTAATACAAAATATTATTTATTCTTTGTCAAGGGAGAACTCTTCACTGAGTGTTTTAGAACACTTCATTACCCATCAAAGAACAAAAACTCCCTAGATTTTCTGAAAGTTTAATAGCTGGTGAAATCTTACAAAAAAAAATAAAAAATACAAAGTCTCCCATTTTAAAAATTCTGTCTTAACTTTTAAAGTCAGGAATCACACATACACAAAAACTATGAAAGAAGATTCAGTTCTGGTTTGGAGAACAAGTTGCCAAAACCAATGAGGGGCAGACTCCAAAAGTGACATGAAGCAGAAACTGAAGCTTGTTTCTCAAGTACCTGAGCTGACATGAGTGCATAAATATTGAAACAGGGTGAAAAAAAGTCAGTGTTTTAAAATAATTTTGGTTCTCTTAGCATTGAAAATAATCTTTTATTTAAGCTACATATTTTTGTCTGCCCATCAATTTATTCAGTACTAACTGGCAATGAACAGTACACTTGTAGAAATGTTATAATTATGGGATAAGAGGAGACCTTATTACTGTTAAGTCTAGCATACTGAAAGTTGATTACAATTCCTAACCTGCCTAAATCAGACTTAACTTTCATATTCACAGAGACCCTGGGAGCCCAGCTTTAAGAGCTGGGTCAGAGAAGCCACCCCTTTATTTTTGCATAAAATGTAAGATTTGCCAGAAATGTATGGGAAAGTACATCCAAAGGCACGGATGAGCATTCAAGCTCTCATCTTCCCTAGTACACTTCTGCCCTCTTCCATCAAGTTATGCAGATACTCGGGTGCATACGTAACCCAGTGGCACAAATAAATGCTGCTCCTGCCATGGCATCAATTGGAAATGAGGTGCACCTGACTAATGCCTCTGCTGCTGCAGCTAGAAAGACCAAGAAACACATTATTCAGAGTTTTCCTCTTTTTTTCTTCTGTATTCATGTTGTGTAATGGGTAGTACTTTAATACCAGCACCAAAATTTTGTGTTACGCAAACTTATTGTGACTATCAAGTTCTCACTGAGCATTAGCAAGCTCCGAAAGATGCTATTAAATGTGTCACTTTAACTTCAAATTGAAACCTATGCATTTTTAATTAGTAAGTAGCTGTATATGAATGTAGCAGAGACTGCCATTAACTATCTTATCAGGTTAGGGCATGGCAAGAGTTATTCCCTAGCACTGACTGTGAGGGCATATTCTCCTTTTCTAAACTCGGAAACCAGTGTACTGTCATGTGCGTAACAACAGCCAGGCTGTGGTTCCAGAGCAGAGGGCACATTTAATTAGACCTTTCATTTCATCAACTTCTCTGATCTCCACCTCCTCACTCCCATGGTTTTGCCTTTTATTTTCTGGTCCCCATCTGCATCTGGAATCAAAGGGTATATGTAGGAGGGGTGGCGTAGGCAGGGATTCAAGGGGATGGGAAGATGCTTCAGCTGGCTGAAGCACAGGAAGAAGCCAATGGAAGGCTCCCGAAGGCTGCAGTGCATGGCCAGAACATGGCATAGAGCTGGGAGAAGCACCTTCACAGTGCTTTCCACACCCTGGATCAGTCCCTCACCTACTATACATTGGAACAGACTTTTCTGATTACAAGGAGATTATTTACTCTACATGCAGGAAATATTTGGTTTCTAATCTTCATATCCTCTGGAAAACCACCTTCCTTCCCATGGTAAATCGTCGTCGTTGTCAGTTGGCTGTGACACATATGCTTGCCCTTCCTTGACCCTGTTAAGAGGGATGGAGTATTCAGGAGCCTTCTTTGGGGAAAATCCGAACCTCTTGAAATCCTTCTGGCTTTGGTCAAAAATAACAAGGGTACTAATGCCTTGGACACTATAACCAGCACTTGGACTTCCTCTGGTCTTTGAAGGCCAGGAAGGGGATCTGAAGAGAAGCAAAGGGATGGTTACCTTTAAAAATGAGTCATTGCTGGAAAGGTGGGATAAACAGATTACAGTGAGCTCCGGGTGTAATTTTAAATAATTGACAGAGCACTCAGAGCTCATATCAGCGTGCTTTTTCACTGTTCACACATCAGAAGGAAGTAAATACATTAAATAAATGTATCTGAAGAGTGATGTATATCAAGATGATAAATGGATACAATCTGATATGATGCAAATACAGATTATTTTGCTTGTTGTACCTCTGGGTACAAACAGCAGCGCTGTGCCTATTCCTTCCTGCTTTTTCTACTGGGCTTTGTTACCTATATCTCAAAGCCTGCTGCCTCTCAGACCTAGACAAGCACCCAAAATAAAGGGGGGATTTAGTTCAAGGACATGTGTGCTCATCTTAACCAGCTTCCCCAGAGCCATTTGATGTATACCTGATATAAAACTAGGAAAGGAGAAGATCCCTAGATCCTTAACTGAAAAGAGAAGGCATCATTAGCTCAAACTCTCTAAGCTCTTATAGGTTACAGACCATTGAATTCAACCCTTGTACTTCTGTTGAGTGCAAGAATTTGTGCCTGGCTAAACTGTCCAGGCATCTGGTCTGGGAACTAAAGAGATCTGATGAAGAAAGTACAGCTTCCCTTGGTAGTTTGTTACAGTGGCTAATTGTCCCCCATTATCAAAGTGTATGCCTAATTGCTCATTTGAATTTGTCTGGCTTCGGCTTGCAACCATTGAGTCTTGCTGAGCCTTTCTACACTAGATTAAAGAGCCTTTTAGCACTAGTTATTTTATGCTCATAAAGGTATTTATACACTCAAGTTAAGTCACCTTTTGCTCTTCTGTTTGATGAACCAAACAGAGCTTCCTACACATTTCAATTAGAAGGTGTTTCCTCAAGATATCAAGTCAATTCTGGATATCTTTTCCTGCACCCCCCGACTTTTCATCACCAGGTTGCCAATGCAGGCATTTAGGTCTACACTCAATAAACTGAATTTCACTATTATTACTTACTGGTTGGCTGTCTGACTTCAGAGGCACCTCTTTGCTTACACATTTAGTGCCTGTTCTAGACCGTTTGTCATTGAATATACACCCAGCAGGTGTTCACGCTGAGTTATCTATTGACTCTCGCTCAGGGTCCCGTTGCAGCCCCTGGCAGTCTCCTTCCAGGTGTGCCACCTGTCATAGGACTGCGTTGGAAGAGGATGATAAAAAGGAAAGAGAGAATCACGATAAAGACCATGGGTGGGGAGGAAATATGGTAAAAAACAAACATCAGAGAGAGTGGAGATGAGTCACTGAGCAGATTAGGAACCGCTGGCTGAGCATTAGCCCTGTTTGGCTGATTCTGGTGATGCAGTTTTTTCTCTGCCTTGGAGGATCTTCACCAGCTCCACCTCAACACATTCAGAGGTATCTCACAAGGATGATGAATGTCAACCTCTGCAGCTCCAAGGAAGCCAGCCACTGTGTGGCTTTGTCAATCTTGAATGCAGAAATTCATAACAAAGAGCCTTAAAGGTGTTGAAAATACCACACCCTGCTCTGAACTCCCAAAGGCTTAGAAGAATACGAATGCACTTGATGCACACATGCTCAAACCAACCTGCAGAATCACATGGCTGCTAAATCCATGCAGCTAATTAGCAGGCTGGCATATTTCTGATTGTGGGCCAGATAACTGCAGGAGAGAAGAGATGCGTGCCCATCGTATGGGTATTTATATGTGTCTGCAGAAACACTCAAAAGGGTTAAGGAAATAACAGCATTTTTCACACCCTCCTGCTTCAAATTTCACTTGTCAAACCAAGAAACCACTTTGGATTTGCTCTGATATCCGTTTAATTTCTGGTTAATTTTCTCTGACACATGCAGCCCGCTGGTGCCAATTATGTAGGTTATATTTCTGCCAACTTTACTGTGATATTGCTTTTAATAATTTATATGAACATGCTTCATATGCTTATGTGCTGCTCCATGTGTGCGTGTGTGTGTTCGTGTATGTGCATGTGCTGTCTGCCCATTTTTGAAGCCATTTAAGTAAAGAAAACATACGTAAGACACTCTGGTTGAGGGTTGAAGTTCCCTCTCTAAGTCTAGTGCAGACTAGGAAACCTAAACGCCCTTGTTGAAACCTGTGGGAAGTTTTAAAGGAGTCTTTTCTCAAGCAGGATGAGCAGGAATTTAAGGCAGTTTCATGTGGTCCCACTTTTTTAAGCATTCTGATCTTATTGAATGCCAGCAAAGCCCAAACTTATTCTGCTGAATTTTCATAACGTAACTGGCCACTCTGACATAGGCACGACCTACTGCTATAATAAACTTGTCACCAATTTCACCCGCTGGAAATCCAGCAACCCAAAAGTACGGTCTGCATACAGACAATGAGCATCTTAATAGGCGACAATTAAATATTCATTTCGGAAGTGATGGAATCAAGTCACAGGGGATTCAGCCCTTCTAAAAAGTGCTATTCCACCAATAATTGTCTTACTCAGGCAAAAAGGTTTCGTCTCCAAATTAAGTCTCTAGTCCTGATGGCCTCAACAGCTAGTGGAGTCAGGGTGAGGAATTTATAGCTCTATACTTCTCTCTCCCTCCACTTTACTGTCTAGGTCATTCACGGTATGAGATGGTAACAAGAAGGCCAGTCTCTCTGTCCACCTGGACAGCAAAACTACTTGCTTCCAAAGAGGGGAAGAAAAAGACAGTTGACAAAAAAAAAAAAAAAAAAAAAAAAAAAAAAAAAAAAAAAAAAAAAAAAGACAAGTAAAAGGGCATTTGGGGAGCAAGGAGGGGCACACACATACATTAAATTTCCTTTATTCCAGCTATAATAATAAAATTCCCAATAGACTGCTGCTTCATCTCCAGTTCATCAAATTCTTCTCTGATGGGCAGTAAGTTGCAAAAGATCTCTTTCATGGCAAGAGGAGAGTGAGAAAGAGCTTCTTTGTCTTCAGAAAGAAACCATTTCTGCTTTTGAACTACTTCCTTCAACACTGATAAAAAAGGCCTTTCATCCTTCTCTAAGAGCATCCATTTTAAGCTGGACTCAGTCAGCTTTTCAAAGTTAACACAACTCGATCAAAACTGAGTTAGCCTTGGAAACTGCACATTAACTAGAATTGGATGTTAGATTAAGGAACAGGGGAGAAGAACAATGAGAAAAGTTCTCTGACTTTAAATATCCCCTGGAGGAAACATTCAGGCACTACCTCATCTTTTCTGCAACTCAAATGAGAGGGAAAGACAGTCTAATGTAGCTAATATTTAGATGCTAACTGGGAGGGAAATGCCAACCCGTATTCAGAAGCTCTTCTACAAGAAGTCTTTGTGGGAGAACAGCTAACACTGAAAGCTGCTGGGGGTAACTAACAATGAGATAATTCTGCTTATCCCACATCTTTGTGGTAAGAGCACGTTTCCCTCATGGCACTTTTGCCACCCTGCCACCCTGACTAAAGGTATCGTGGCACAAACACATCAGCTAAAGTACTAAGAAACGATTTTGGCTATCGCATCTGAGCAGGTTTTGGCTTGTCACCTTGGCTTGGTGCAGATTAGTATTCATGGATGCTAGGAAGGATGATTTGGGGAGAAGCAGCCCAATGTGTGAAAAACAACCAATCCTTATCAGAGACTGAGTTATTTCCATACAGATCACCAAACAGTAAATAATTTTTGGATGCTTCCAGCTTGGCCATAAAGGGCCTTATTTTTTTCACAGATAACATTTTAAAACAATCCAACTCCAATGAATTCTATAAAGTCATAAAGAGAGAAAAAAGGAGGTTGTGATTTCTTTCTGCTGTTATTACCTATATTCTGAAACCAGTGTCCTGAAACATCTCATCCCACTATGTTGTGCCACTAGCAAAATTTATCCTGGCCACTACCTCTTCTTTAAAGAATGTTATTGCAGAGAGGAGAAATGCTGTAGTCAAAAAAAAACACTGATTTGCAGAAACACAAGTAACTGCTGTCTGGTGTTGCAGTATCAAATTATGAGTATAATAGCATGGGTATTTCAACTCATAAAGCAATTTCTTGATGGTCCTCCAGAGAGTCTGTAGCAAAATTAAGCCCTATAGGTTCTCCTAGAGGTGCTGGTAATATTGCTGCTGCAAGAGTCCATGTATTTCAGACCTCAGTGACTCTTCTCAACCCTATTGCCTGTGATGTGTTCCTTAAGACAAATATTACACAGAAGGAGCTAAGCCAATTTCCTGTGCTTTGGAGGCAATTTACTAGACCTTTCTTTAAGAACACTTAGCACATTTTTAGCGATAATCTCTTCAGTGCCAAAGCTACAATTTTATTGAATATTCCACTCTAAGTTGTATGCATTTATGAGAGTGGAAATAATCACATAATTAGGTTACCACCTAAATTACTGTGTGTTTTCCTTATTTATGTGGTCCATTCCCCCACTAGAAAATGGTTCTCAAATCACAGTCTACAAAGAAAACCTGAAACTGCAACTCCTACACTATAAGGTCCAAAATGCTTTATTCTAGAAATGCGTTCATGCCTTTCAACCTATGGCACCCTGGCCAGAAGGGGACGAGCTAACAGCTGGCGTATGCAGAGACACCTTCCGCAGTTTCCACTGGCCGTGCTTTACTTGGGAGGATTGTCCCAGCAGCCAAAATGGGGGCAGAGAATGGGGAGAGAAATCCTGTTCTACCTAGAGGGGCTCTAGTGTCATCTCTGTTTTATTGCTGAGAGTTGAAAGAAAAAAAAAATACACATACACACACACACATATATAACTGCTATGTCTACACTGAAACCGTAAGAGCCGGAGGAGCATGTCTCAGGCACAGGGAGGCTCCCTATGGAAACCAGGCATTTCTTTTCCTTTCTCCTGGCTCCTTTTCCTTCCAGGAGCAGAGCTCGGCCAGCTCGGGGCCTGCAGCTGCCAACCCAGCTGCCTGCCAGGCCCATGAGTGATGTGCTGGTGGCGACTGCCATCTTGTGGGCGATCAGACCAGGAAGGCCTGACCATCCAACCCCAACAGCCCTAGAAGCAGAAACCACTCAGGGCAGGGAGTATTTTCAGCACTGGAGCTGCTTCTTGGCCTGCTTAAAGCTGCTCGTCGCTTTCTGTCTGGACAGCGCAGACAGAGAGGAGGCTTGAAGAGACAGCTGAAAAAAAAAAAAAAAAAAAAAAAAAAAGTGTAAAGATAGGAAGCATGGAGAAGCCGAATCATGCTGTGGTCATCACTTCACACCTCAGCACGGTGTGGACAGTGTGACCTGGTGCAACTCCAGGCTGCCAGGACTCCCTCCCCGAGCACCTGCTGCAACCCTAAGATCAAGCAAGGAGAAAAAAAAAACTCTGTAAGACACCTCTATTGCAATCCAGCCCAAGTCGCACTGCCTGCCAAATTTCCTATCTTAGATGTTGACTCGGTGCATCTTTCTCCTAATTCATTACCTAGCCAGAATGCGGTGTTTATAGAAGGCAAACAACTGCCCACTTTGGGCTTAGGCAGAGTGCCTTGCTCCCTTTTGCTCCCGACTGCAACTGCCTAAGTGCTGCTGCTTGCATCTGTAGTAGGCAGTAGACTATCTCTCTCTACAGTGTCCAAGAAATTCTACAGTAATTTCCCCATGTAAGACAGGTCAGCATAAATATGCATTGCTGAGTAAGTCACAGCAGAGAAAGGTTAAGTGATATGACCAAAGTCATGAAATGAGCCACTAGAACAACTGACCCAAAGAAACCCACTGTCATAATCACATAATACATTCCCACCATCTCTCTATAACCTCCCAAACAAATTCTGCCCTTGGGGATATCAGAGCAACCTCATTTAAAGCAATAAGGCTGCACAGATGTAAATGGGAACAGAATTTGGCCAGCTCACATTCTATAGCATTTATGGATCTCTTTCCATAGGCTGTTCTGCTGCAATTACCCTTCAGTGCTAAGCCAAATGCACATATGATAAAAGCCTCTCTGGGTAACATCTGTAAACAAGAGAGAAAGGGATCAACTTTAACATATTTTAAATACAGGCATCCAAGTCTTCTTCCAGCAAGGCTTGTTCCAGGGGACTGGAGGACTTTTGCTTTCTTTGAGGCTCTTCCCTACTTTGGTTTCAATGAGCTGAGGCACGGTTTCCTTTGTACATTTTGACATTCATTTTTGTGGCTAGCTCCGTCCATCCGATCACAGTCTACCTTGAGTGCTACCCAACAGCACCAGGAGACAATGGAGGTAGCTTGCAAGCCTGCCTCACTTTTTATTCAAACTGTTTTAATTCCACCTTCCCCTCTTCCTTTCGGAAGGCATTAGTCCTGCACCACTGCTTCTTCGGGGTACTTATTGTTTTCTCTAAAAGGTTGCTGTGCTGACCAGCCCACTATGTTCCTTCTATAGGTGCATCAACACTTCCTCAGCAGGAAGAGGTTCATATAAATCATTCTTCTGTACACCCCAGCTGTAAGACAGCTTGCTGTTATGTGTGGGGAAAATAGAACATTGTAAAATGGTGGAAGCATTTGTAAAAAAAAAAAAAAAAAAAAAAAAAAAAAAAAAAAAAAAAAAAAAAACAGAGAACCCCATTTTCCCTGCAGCTTCTCTCTGGTAGGGAAAGAAAGCCAGAGAATGTGCAAAAAGTAATGGAGAAATAAAACGCTTTCTAATGCATGACTGGAATAAAGAAGCATGACACAGTTAGCTTGGCGTTGCATTCTGATCAGTCAGATGGCAAAGACATCATGCTTCACTTAGCCCCAGTGCACCCACTGTCTGACAAGCACGAGGAGATATGTGGAAGGGAGAGGAAGACAAGGAAGCTTCTGGTCCAAAAGACCTCTCCGGACCCTGCTGCACTCACGAGAGTGGCCCTGAATAGAAACCCAAATGAGCTTGAGGACTATTCATACGAGCTTAATGTACCATGACTGCTGCCTACCAGCTCCATATAAGTTGGATTAATAAACTGCCTTTCGTTTGTGACACCTCGGCATGAATTTTGCATTAGGCTCAATTCAGTAAAGTTCACAACCGACACGCTTCCCTTTATGACAATCCTTTTCAATTGTTTTTTTTGCACTGGGATGTCATAAAGATGTTTGAGCTGCTTCTGGCAGGGAACTGTCTTTTATCTTGAAAAAAGAGCTTTTATAACCCTCTCATGTCTCTAGCACTCTTGAATTAAGTTGGAAGGCAAAGCCCCTGGTCCATTTTTACTGTGAACAAGACAGGCATTTTTTAGTGTTGTTGAAAGCAGAGGGGTGCTTGCTTCAGTGCTGGGCTTGTCACTGTAGAAAATGTCAGTGCAGAGGGGCTGAGGCTGATTAAAACACGAATAGGACATGATATGGTAAGATCAGCAGAACCTTTTGGAGTTATTAATGCTATGCAAGTGGATCGTGTCCACCAATTAGAGATTACATGGCACTCACTAAATTTATCGCACCATGAATCTGCTCCTCCTTAATTGATAAGCAGGTGGCATGGCTGATCTGCATTCAAATTCCACAAGTAGGGATAAAAATGGTTGGATGGATGGATGGATGGATGGATGATCTGATTACAAGATGTATTTATCTCTTAATTACACAAACTAATTAGATATCACTTTTCCCAGTAGCAGCTACTCAGGTTAGGGATTATTTGAGGGATGGATCTCTATTGGTACCAGGTGAAAATGAGGGGTATAGGTTTGGGGTACCATTTATAGATTGGTTTTGGAATTTTGACTCCAGCCCAACTAAATAACAGAAACCAAAGCTGGCTGGATGATTTACGTTCCTGGCCTGAAATGCTGGCTGAGACCTATCACATATAACTCACTTGCCAAACTTTACAGAACTCAGCTGGAGTCAGTTCCTGAGCGGGTTCATCCATGAAATTGGAAAAATACTATTGCAATACTCTGTTCTCTTACCCTTTGACTTTTAAGGCCTCTTTAAACAATATGTCCACCATTTACTCCAGGCTGCATGAAAGAGAATTTGGTGCCATGCTACAGTCCCAAATGCACTCTAGCTCCATTATGTCCTTGAGCATAAGCTGGGGACAGATGTAAGACCTGTTGTGTGGAAGGGAAACACTTTTTCCAGAGGACATGTTCAAAGTGACCATAGAGTTTCCTTTCCTTCCACCATGAAATTTTCAAACCAGATGGAAATAATGGCCTCAAAATGATCTAATCACCTGCTGACCCTGAAATATCACATCTTAAGTATATGGAAGACAACTTAGAAAGAGTAGGCAGGTCTCATCCATGAGTACTTTGGATAACTGCTGTTGGATGCCTATGTTTCATTGCTTCAGCTTGATAAAGCACAGGTTGGCTCTGTACCTGATCCCCAGTAAGCCATCGAACCCGCCTATTAAACTGAACACTGGCCTGGAAAAGTGGAAAATATAAAATGTGTTGCAATTATTTTTATTCTTGTGCTGACAAAGCCAGGTGTCTTGGTTAGTGCTGCATTCAGAGTAGCAGGAGAAGCAACACATCTGAAAATGGCTCAGATCAGCTCTTTGCATAGCCAAGACAGGACATCAGGGATATCTGTACAGATTAGTCTGACTATGCCCCCTTGCAAAGGGTCAAATCTCCCCTTTCTCACCCAGGGACAGAGCTCCAGTTTCTGCCTTATCAGGCACTCAACCACAATTTTACATATTCACGATTTTACCTATTCAGTGTTAATGCTCTCTTGTTTGGGTTGCACATAGGGAACCCTTTGAGGGGAAGACAAGATTATTTGGTCTATTGATGAACTGAGGCTTCTCACAGGGCTCAGGGGAGTGGGTTAGTTCAGTCAGGAGCCACCAGCCATAGGAAGGAAAAGGACAGATGAACCAGGAGACATTTCTGGGCTCTGGTAATTTTACAATAATCTGATCCTGCAAACCCTTGTCCCTTCAAATCAGCCACAAGCCTTTCCATTATGAGCAGCTCCTTCCTTCCTTCCCCTGGAAACACGAAATACCATCCTATGTTTGATGTGCTGTTTCCATAACAGCTTTTAATTAATGTAAACCCCCTGCCCCTGCCCAGTGCAGGTAGTATTTGCTGCTAGCATTTAACACGAAATAAAAGCAAAGAGATCAGGCAGCAAAAGGCCTTGCTCCGATTTCAAGTGTGTTTACAACAGCAGCACGGTGCCTCTGCACTGAGGATGGGAAGAGATGCTAAGAGATGCTCTGGCTTTTAATTACATGAGATGTACATAGTGAGTAATTAATATGGAGCGGAGTCCAGAGAAGCCCAAGCTTGCAGCCCTCTGATCATCAGCTCAGCGCTGGCTCCTGGGATCACACGTGTGGGATGCAGCAGCCCCGTGCGCACTGCAGCATCCTCTGAATGTGCAGCCATTCGGGGACAAGGATATGGGCTTGCTGTCTGCCTTCCTTCACACCTGGGGGATGAGGCCCCACATATTTCTGATTAACACCCCACACACCCACGCAAGCCCCCCTCTCCCCTCCCTGCCTGGCTGCACTCCCCTTTGGGAGCCATCTGAGGATGCGCACAGGCTGCAATTACAGCGAGGCATTAGAAACAAACAGTTCTTATCATTTATATGAATTGCAGATGGGTGGAAACTTTTCCGCTGATAATTCTGAGCCGCAAATGGATCAGGTGTCTGATGCTGTGGTTTCTAAAGATAACATAGCCTCTATATTTTTGCTTTTTGTGGCAGAACATTTTCCCTGCTCAGTGCTTCCAGGGCATGAAGAACAGGTGAGAAGATATGTAGGCAAAGAGGAGACAGCACGGTGCTCCCTCTGAGCTCCCAGACCTCTCTTCTGATTTCTTTGGTTTGCCTAATTTACTATGAAAGCATCTAAGAAGCCAGCTACAATAAGGGCCCCTTGTCAGTACATAACATCCCACATAGCCCCAGGCATCACACGGAGTTTGGGGGTAAACCACTCTGATCACGGGATACCATCCAGGTAGACAAAACTCCACAAGGTCTCCTCTCCCCTGTTTTAATGATCTAGTCTTTCACTTTTTTTTGTTCAAGCAAAACTTCTGTAGGTGGCAGCATGATTCCTTGAGCTTGCAAGGCCAATGGATCTGGTCCTTATTTTGGTGGCCCAGGCAAGACAGATGCAGCCAAAATTAAACAGGAGGCAGGGGCTGGTGTTGGCAATGGCTAGCAAGCTAAGTGGAAAGCTGTGTGACTTTCAGGTGTCCCTTCTCTCCTCTTGGTAATTCACAAGTGAATGCCTTCTTTTGTGGAGATGGAGAAGAGAGACCCTTGACATGACAATTACATTTTTTCCAGGGACTGGAGTAACTGGAGAGAGGGAGAAGGAACAGTTCTACCACGATTCTTTTCCTCTTAAATTTTCCCTTGGAAAAACAGAGTATGGAGAAAGTAGGAGGGAGACAGCAATACCCAAAATGAAGTGACAACTCTGGAAATTCATTCCTGGAAGGAAAGAGGAACAGGCAGGTACTCTACCTGATACTGCTGAAAGAAGGTGATGCTCAGAACCTGCTCTATAAAAAACAGAGAACAGGGATCTCCCCTATGAACATGGCTTTCATTCAAAGGTTTTCTGGTCTCTTTTGGAAAGATGATGAGCTGGAGGCTGCAGGAAATATCCATTACAATTCACGTCAAATCTTGGAGAACCAGGTTTCCATCTCCCTCTCCCTGGGCTGTGAAAGGGATGTGCTCTGGGGTGTCAGTGGCTGCATTTCATCCTGGGCTTAAAAATTAACTTATTTATCTGAAAAAAAAAAAATTGTTATCCCAGAGGTTCTCATTTAATCTGCTTGTTCTGGCATGTCATTTACCTGGTATCTGAGCAGTTTCCTTTCCTGAAACTTAATCCTTGTATCAGTAAAAAGGAAGCAATTCATCTAGTGAGAATTTTACAGTGAACATTTTTTTTTTTTTGATAGAAAATGGGTTTGCAGTGAAAAAATAAAATAAAATAAAATAAAATTCATATAACTATTTTTGTTAGAAAGCTTCTATTTTTTTTTTTTTTAAAAAAAGGAGAAATTTAAGCTACAGAAAAAAATAAATAATGGAATTTAGAGTCAGTAGCTGAAAACAGAGTTTCTGGCAGTCACTGACATTCAGCATAAAGTAGAAGGAAGATGTGAATACTGTACTTCATTTTCTTCACGATTTTCCCTGGTGTGGAGAAGACAGAGGAAGGAGGGGGGAAAAAAGGGAACTTTCCCACTCAAACGCAACAATATCTGCTCTCCCAGGGCCCTGGCAATGGTCTGTTTGCTAATCCCCTTGTGAAAAGCTACTTTGAAAGCACTTTGAAATCCTCCTACGGGACACAGCAAAAATAACAGCCAAACAACAGAGACCCCAGAGGCTCATTTCTTTAGCTGAAACAACACTCTCAATCTCTATTACTTCAGCTTTATGAAACCATTATTATTTACTAGTACATATCATTATTGATTTGGACATGAGCAGATATCTAAATTAATGCAGGCGGGCAGGACTGATATGTGGCTGGCAGCTCACTTTAAGTTTACAGTAAGCACTCCCCAAATCAGTCTAATTAACAGTGACACCAGCAAGCACCTGGACCCTGCAGAGGGTTTGGCAGAGATAAGCTGAAAGCTTTACTCCTCAGCAGAAATATTCAAGGATGTGTCTGTGCTCACTGGTGGGACACCAGGCCTGGAGGAAAATAATTAAAGGAAATCAGTGGGAACAGCCCTGTACATTCAAATACCTACCAAATATTGCAGCTTTCAGCTAGAGGAGCTTAGGAACCAGACAGCAGTCTACATAAAAAGATGAAATATCATATGAATTATTTGAATATGTAATGGTGTACTGCATAGGAAGGCCGGAGAGGTGGAGGAATCTCTACCTGGGGGTTATTCAGAGCTTCAGACAAGTCCCCACCTGAGCACCCAGGTCCAGCTGGGGCTGTGCTGAGCAGGGTGCTGGACCCAATAACCACCTGTGTTCTGCACCAGCCCAAATCATTACATGACTCTACAACTGCGTGTTATTTTTATGTTCTGGTTCAAGCACAGGACAAATATTACAGAGGAAAAATAAGGATATATATATATATATAT